>NC_133619.1:232118615-232226115 GCF_048593235.1 Sminthopsis crassicaudata
CAAGATGAAAACAAGATATATACCTAAAGTGAGATCTATTTGAAATGAATAAAAATACATGAATATGCATTTTAAAATGTCTTTAATTACAAATATGTTTAATTTTAATACATGCTAAATATCAGGGGAACTATAGGGCTTATGTTTAGACAAATTTGGTGTACTCACTCTTTTTAGGAATTCATATTCCTAAACAATATTTCCAGCTTTGATATTAAGAGAAAGCATTGAAAAAAAAATACCAAGGTCTTTTAATGATCCAGGACATAGCTTAACTTCCATGTTTAAGAACTAGAACAAAAGAATGATGTTCTATCAAGACAGATGGAACATCAGAAAGGCAATTGGCTTAAATACCTTGAATTATGTGAGTACAAAAAATGATTTTATATCATCTATGCAGTTACTAAAGCAAAGTCAGAGTGTCAACTTGTCATCATATTCCAGCCAATTGCTCACCAAATACCAGTCACTGAGGGGCTATATCCATTTTAATTTTCTTATTGCTTTTTTAAAAGTAATATAGTCAAACAGAATATGTTGTCAATATTTAAAAGCCTAGGCAAAGGATTGTTGAGTCATTATTATTTCAAATAATTTGAAATTACATCTCTTTCCTCAGGAGAACCTCAGCAGCCCACTTTACAGTTCCATTTAACCAAGTTCCCTTGGTGCCTTGAAGAATTTCAAGGCTAAATTAATACTCCAAGGAGAGCATCATATAATCAGTCCTTTTAAAACCACTTAACCAGCACAGAATAAATCCTACTTTCCATTATGCTAATGAAGCTACCAGGGGATCAAACATCCCAAATCACAAAGACATCCTATAACAGCAGTGGATTGTCATTTCACCATATCCCTATGTCAGCTCCTTGGATGTGACCCAGCAGTTATCCCAGCTCTCTAGGTAGCATCAAGAAATCTTATGGAAATCAATACTTGCTGTTGCCAAAAGTCATAAAGCCTTTATCAACTGTCAAAAACATCCTGAGAGTCACATGTGAAATTGGTCATGGTACTTTGGACATTTGCATTGCAAAGAGTTTTTATATCTGATTTTTTAAAAAAAATAAATCTACCTACTAGAGTTCTATGCCTTTTTTGTCATTGTAGCATGCCTGTGACAGTGTTCTAATCTGGGCTGGATTCAGACCAATGTCCTAGTGTATAGGTTATATTAGACCAAAATGAGATAGTGAGATGCCATTCAAGAGTTAACAATAGGATATTCACTTAAATGCAACAGGAGAAGCACATATAAAACAAAGAGAAGCAATGAAGATGTTTCAAGTCAATTCTGTGGAGTGAAGTTTCTTTACCAAAGAGTCCATCATCATTCACTTGTTAAGTGGCATTAGGGAGTTCTTGTGTCTGCTTTGTTATACTCATGTGATAGGGAAGTGATATCAACAGCCTGAACCTTTAATTCTGTGAGCTAACTATAACTTAAGGCTATGCTTAATTTTTTTTAAGAAAAAAATTAGTTAGACATGCATAGAAGGAATCAGTAGAATATTGCTCCTGCCATACTCTAGGTTCTAGAAGACCCTGGATAGCAGAATCCAAGCTCTTTTTGGTCTTACTAAGCTTAGTGTATTAGTGGAGAGATGGATTGCATGAATGCTTTTTTTGAATACCAGTCAAGCTGAAGATGGTGGAGAGGACACATATTTCTTTCTGACCTTCTCCAACTCTCAGACTAGTTAGCAAACCTAGTCTCTGAATTAGCTCTGGACTGGCAGAATCCATGAATATTGGAAGTGCAACAAATTACCAGCAGAAGATAATATCAAAGATCGCCAAAAAAGGTGTTTCAATTAGAAATGAGAGGGAGGCAGCCAAGCAAAAGCAGGCTGAGCACAGACATCAGCACTGACAGCACAGAGCCAGATAATGTAGACTTAGGGGACAGCGCAGAATCCACAGTGTGAAGAATCAACAGGGAAAAATCTATAGCAGTGTTGGCCATTCTGCCCTGGTTGCAAGCTATTAGATCAGCAGAGAAGTTATAAAACATCCAACACAAACACAAAAGATAAATAGTGAATCTGGAACCACCAGAATCTCACAAGACCTGGCCATGCTCACCCAGGGAGTGAATCAACACTGACTCAGCACAGCTACAGCCACTTATATAGGAAGCCACTGCTTGTAGAAGAAGTTTGGAAAACCACTCTTGTCTTAAAAGCAGACTATAATTAAAAAGAAAAGAGTAAAAAAGTAAAGGGAACTCTGACCATAGATAGCTTTAATGGTGAAAGAGAAGAACATATTTCAAACACTGAGGAGACTGAAAGCAGATCATCTCCAGATGAAGTCCCAAAAGGTGATATAATCTGATCCCTATCACACAAGGCTCTCCTAGAAGAAATTAAAAAGCATCTTAAAGGACAATTAGAAAAAAAATGGGGAAAGGAAATGAAAACTTTGCAAGAGGGTTTGGAAAAGACATATAACTCATTAAAAGATAGATTTGATCAAATGGAAAAAGAAAATAACTCTCAGAAAAACAGAAATTGTGAAACAGAAAAAGAAAATAACACTTTAAAAAACAGAATTTGTGAAATGGAAAAAAAAATTTCCATAGAACAAAACAACTCACTTTAAAATTCAATTGGACAGATATAATAAGAAGTTAAAAAAAGTAAATTAAGAAAATAATTCACTAAAATTCAGAACTGAATAAATGGAAATTAATGACTTAATGAGACAACAAGAATCAGTCAACCAAAACCAAAAAACTGAAAAAAAATGTAAAATACATAATTTGGAAAACAAATGACCTGGGAAATAGATCTAGGAGAGACAATCTAAGGATTATTGGACTCCCTGAAATCCATAATGAAAAAAGATAAACATTATCTTTTAGGAAATCATCAAAGAGAACTGCCCAGATGTCATACAATCAGAAGGTAAAATAATCATTGAAAGAATTCATGGAACACATTCTAAAAGAAACCCCAAAATTAAAACCCCTAGGAATATCATGGCTAAATTCCAAAACTATTGAACCAAGATAAAAATATTATAAGCAGCCAGAAAGAAACAATTCAATTACAGAGGAGCCACAATAAGGATTATTCAGGACATAGCAGCTTTCAGTTTAAAAGATCAAAGAAACTGGAATTTGATATTCCAAAATGCAGAAGAACACCCTGCTAAACTGAGGATTTTCTTTCAGGGAAGAAGATGGGCATTCAATGAAACTGGTGAATTCCATTTATCTTTGATGAAAAGACTAAAGCTAAACAAAAAATTTGACCTCCAAATATCAAACTCAAGAGAAGCATAAAAAGATACCATAGACAACAAAACTATAATAGTAGGGATCTCAACCTTGCTCTCTCAGAACTAGATAAATCAAACCACAAAATAAATAAGAAAGAAGTTAAAGAGGTAAATAGAATACTAGAAAAGTTAGTTATGATAGATGTTTGGAGAAAACTGAATGGAGAAAGAAAGGAGTACACTTTCTTCTCGGCAATTCATGGAACCTATACAAAAACTGACCATATATTAGGACGTAAAAACCTCGAAATCAAATGCAAAAAGGTAGAAATACTAAATGCATTTTTCTGATTTCAAAGCAATAAAAATTGCATTCAATAAAAGGCCAGGGATAATAGAACAAAAAGAATTGGAAACTAAATGATCTCATCCTAAAGAATGAATGAGTGAAAAAGCACATTATGGATACAACTAATACTAAAACTAAAAAAAAAAAAAAATTAAAAGAATGACAATAATAAGACAACATATCAAAATTTATGGAATGCAGCCAAAGCAATAATAAGGGGAAATTTTACATCTCTAGATGCTTAGTTGCATAAAATAGGGAACCAGATTAATGGATTGGGCTCGCAATTAAAAAAAGCTAGAAAAAGAACAAGTTAAAAACACCCAAACAAATACCAAAGTTGAAATTCTAAAAAGGAGAGAGTTGGTTTTATGAAAAAAACAACAAAATAGATAAAGTTTTTGTTAATTTAATTAGAAAAAGGTAAAGAGGAAAATCAAATTGTTAGTCTCAAAAATGAAAAGGGAGAATTATGCACCAATGAAGAGGAAACTAGAGCAATTATTCTTAGTTACAATTTGACAACCTAAGTGAAATAAAGGGATATCTACAGACATATGGATTGCACAGATTAACAGAGGAGGAAAAAATTACTTAAATAGTCCTATTTTAGAAAAAGAAATAGAACAAGCTATTAGTTAACTCTGTAAGAAAAAATTTCAAGGACCAGATGGATTTACATGTAAATCCTACTAATCATTAAAGAATAACTAATTCCAATACTATATAAACTATTTGAAAAAATAGGGAATGAAGGATTCCTACCTAATTCCTTTTATGATACAGAATTGGTACTGATACCTAAACCAGTCGGATGAAAACAGAGAAACTTATAGACAGATCTCCCTAATGAATATTGATGCAAAAATCTTTTTTTTTTTTTAATGGGGAAAAAAAATCAACAACAATATGCTTTATTTAAGTTTGTGTCTCTCCTTATGACCATTGCTCTCCACACAAGGAAGGCTTTAAAAAAAAATTTTATTAATTTTTATAATTATAACATTTTCTTTGACAGTACATATTCTTTGGTAATTTTTTTTACAACATTATCTGTTGTACTCCCTTCTGTTCCAAAATTTTCCCCTCCTCCCCTCCCCTAGATGGCAGGTATTCCCATACATATTAAATATTTTATAGTATATGCTAGGTACAATATATATGTGCAGAACCGAATTTTGTTGTTGTTGTTGTTGCAAAGGAAGAATTGTATTCGGAAGCTAAAATAATCTGGGAAGAAAAACAAAACAAAACAAAACAAAACAGTGCTCACAGTTTATACTCATTTCCCAGTGTTCCTTTTCTGGATGTAGCTGATTTTGTCCATCATTGATCAATTGGAATTGGATTAGCTCTTCTCTATTTTGAAAATATCCACTTCCATGAGAATACATCCTCATACAGAATCATTGTTGAAGTATATAATCATCTTCTGGTTCTGCTCATTTCACTTAGCATCAGTTGATGTAAGTCTCTCCAAGCCTCTCTGTATTCCTCCTGTTGGTCATTTCTTACAGAACAATATTATTCCATAACATTCATATACCATAATTTACCCAACCATTGATGAACATCCATTCATCTTCCAGTTTCTAGCCACTATGAAAAGGGCTGCCACAAACATTTTGGCACATACAAGTCCCTTTCCCTTCTTTAGTATTTCCTTGGGATATAAGCCCAGTAGTAGCACTGCTGGATCAAAGGGTATGCACATTTTGATAACTTTTGGGGCATAATTCCAGATTGCTCTCCAGAATGGTTGGATTCTTTCACAACTCCACCAACAATGCATCAGTGTCCCAGTTTTCCCACAGCCCCTCCAACATTCATCGTTATTTGTTCCTGTCATCTTAGCCAATCTGACAGGTGTGTAATGGTATCTCAGAGTTGTCTTAATTTGCATTTCTCTGATCAATAGTGATTTGGAACACTCTTTCATATGAGCAGAAATAGTTTTAATTTCATCATCTGAAAATTGTCTGTTCATATCCTTTGACCATTTATCAATTGGAGAATGGCTTGATTTCTTATAAATTAAAGTCAATTCTCTGTATATTTTGGAGATGAGGCCTTTATCAGAACCTTTAACTGTAAAAATGTTTTCCCAATTTGTTACTTCCCTTCTAATCTTGTTTGCATTAGTTTTGTTTGTGCAGAAACTTTAATTTGGTGTAATCAAAATGTTCTATTTTGTGATCAATAATGGTCTCCAGTTCTCCCTTGGACACAAACTCCTTCCTCCTCCACAAGTCTAAGAGGTAGACTATCCCATGTTCCTCCAATTTATTTATGATTTCATTCTTTATGCCTAAATCTTGGACCCATTTTGATCTAATCTTAGTATGTGGTGTTAAATGTGGGTCCATGCCTAGTTTCTGCCATACTAATTTCCAGTTTTCCCAGCCGTTTTTGTCAAATAATGAATTCTTATCCCAAAAGTTGGGATGTTTGGGTTTGTCAAATACTAGATTGCTATTTTTATTCACTATCTTGCCCTGTGAATCTAACCTATTCCACTGATCAACTAGTCTATTTCTTAGCCAATACCAAATGGTTTTGGTGACTGTTGCTTTATAATATAGTTCTAGATCAGGTACAGCTATATCACCTTCATTAAATTTTTTTTTCATTACTTCCCTTGAAATTCTCGACCTTTTGTTGTTCCATTTGAATTCTTCTGTTGTTATTTTTTCTAGGTCATTAAAATAGTTTCTTGGGAGTCTGATTGGTATAGCACTAAATAAATAGATTAGTTTAGGGAGTATTGTCATCTTGATTATATTCGCCCGGCCTATCCAAGAGCACTTAATGTCTTTCCACTTATTTAAATCTGACTTTATTTTTGTGGCAAGTGTTTTGTAGTTTTGCTCATATAATTCCTGACTTTCCTTTGGTAGATATATTCCCAAATATTTTATACTATCAACCGTTATTTTGAATGGAATTTCTCTTTGTATCTCTTGCTGTTGGATTGTGTTGATAATGTATAAAAATGCTGAGGATTTATGTGGATTTTTTTGTATCCTGCAACTTTGCTAAAATTCTGAATTATTTCTAATAGCTTTTTAGCAGAGTCTTTGGGGTTCTCTAAGTATACCATCATGTCATCTGTAAAGAGTGATAATTTGATTCTTCATTTCCTACTCTAATTCCTTAAATCTCTTTCTCGGCACTTATTGCCGAGGCTAGCATTTCTAGTACTATATCGAATAGTAATGGTGATAGTGGGCAACCTTGTTTCACTCCTGATCTTACAGGGAAAGGTTCTAGTTTATTACCATTACATATGATGTTTACTGACGGTGTTAAATATATGCTTGTTATTATTTTAAGGAATAGTCCATTTATTCCTATACTCTCAAGCATTTTAAGTAGGAATGGATGTTGGATTTTATCAAATGCTTTTTCTGCATCTATTGAGATGATCATATGGTTTTTATTAATTTGATTATTAATATGGTCAATTATACTAATAGTTTTCCTAATATTAAACCAGCCCTGCATTCCTGGTATAAATCCTACTTGATCATAGTGTATTATCCTGTGGATGATTTTCTGAAGTCTTTTTGCTAATATCTTATTTAAGATTTTAGCATCAATATTCCTTAAGGAAATTAGTCTATAGTTTTCTTTCTCAATTTTTTTTATCTACCTGGTTTAGGTATCAGTACCATGTCTGTGTCATAAAAGGAATTTGGTAGGATTCCTTCAATCCCTATTTTTTCAAATAGTTTATATAGCATTGGAGTTAGTTGTTCTTTAAATGTTTGATAGAATTCACATGTAAATCCATCTGGTCCTGGTGATTTTTTCTTAGGGAGTTGGTTAATAGCTTGTTCTATTTCTTTTTCTGAGATTATTTAGACTACTTACTTCTTCCTCTGTTAATTTGGGCAAGCTATATTTTGAAAGTATTCTTCCATTTCATTTAAGTTATCGAATTTATTGGCATAAAGTTGAGCAAAGTAGCTCCTAACTATTGTTCTAATTTCCTCTTCATTAGTGGTGAGTTCTCCCTTTTCATTTTCAAGACTAACAATTTGCTTTTTATCTTTCCTTTTTTTAATCAGCTTTACTAAGGGTTTGTCTATTTTGTTGGTTTTTTCATAGAACCAACTTTTAGTTTTATTAATTCAATAATTTTTTTACTTTCAATTTTATTAATCTCACCTTTTAATTTTAGAATTTCAAGTTTTGTGTTTGTCTGGGGGTTTTTAATTTGTTCCTTTTCTAGCAATTTTAGTTGTAAGTCCAATTCGTTGGTCCTCTCTTTCTCTATTTTATGCAAGTAGGCTTGTAGAGATATAAAGCTTCCCCTTATTACTGCTTTGGCTGTATCCCACACATTTTGGTATGATGTCTCATTATTGTCATTTTCTTGGGTCAAGTTATTAATTATGTCTATGATTTGCTGTTTTACCCAATCATTATTTAGTATATGATTATTTAGTTTCCAATTATTTTTGGTCTATTTTCACCTGGCTTTTTATTAAATGTAATTTTAATTGCATTGTGGTCTGAAAAGGATGCATTTGCTATTTCTGCCTTACTGCATTTGATTTTGAAGTTTTTATGTCCTAGTATATGGTCAATTTTTGTATAGGTTCCATGAACTGCTGAGAAGAAAGTATACTCCTTTCTGTCTCTATTTAGCTTTCGCCAAAGATCTATCATATCAAACTTTTCTAGTATTCTATTTACCTCTTTGACTTCTTTCTTATTTATTTTGTGGTTTGATTTATCTAATTCTAAGAGTGCAAGGTTGAGATCTCCCACTATTATAGTTTTGCTGTCTATTTCTTCTTGCAGCTCTCTTAATTTCTCTTTTAAGAATTTAGATGCTGTACCACTTGATGCGTATATGTTTAATATTGATGCTGCTTCATTATTGATGGTATCCTTTGGCAGGATTGCCCTTCCTTATCTCTTTTAATTAGATCATTTTTTGTTTTTGCTTGATCTGAGATGAGGATGGCTACCCCTGCTTTTTTGGCTTTGCCTGAAGCATAGTAGATTCTGCTCCATGACGCAAAAATCTTAAATAAAATATTAGCAAAGAGATTACAGAAAATCATCACCAGGATAATACACCATGACCAATAAGATTTATACCAGGAATGCAGGGCTGGTTCAATATTAGGAAAACTATTAACATAATTGACTAATATCAATAACCAAATTAACAAAACATATGATTATCTCAATATATGCAGAAAAAGCATTTAATAAAATCCAACACACATTCCTATTAAAAACATTAGAAAGTTTATAAATAAATGGATTTTTCCTTAAAACATTCAGTAGCATCTATATGAAACCATCAGCAAGCATCATATGTAATGATGATAAACTGGAACCATTCCCAATAAAATCAGGGGTGAAACAAGGTTTCCCACTATCACCATTCCTATTTATTATTGTATTAGAAATGCTAGCTTTTTTCAATAAGAGGAGAAAAAGAGATTAAAGGAATTAGAGTATGTAATGAGGAAACCAAATTATCACTCTTTGCAAAATGATATGATGGTGTATTTAGAGAATTCTAGAGAATCAGCTAAAAAAACTATAAAAAGTAATCCACAACTTTAGCAAAGTTGCAGGATACAAACTAAATCCACATAAATCATCAGCATTCTTATACATCACAAAGAAAACCCAACAGCAAGAGATACAAACAGAAATTCTATTTAAAATAATTGTCGATAGTATAAAATATTTGGGAATCGATCTGCCAAGCGAAAGTCAGGAACTATATGAACAAAACTACAAAATCCTTTCTACACAAATAAAGTCAGATCTAAGCAATTGGGTAAATATTAAGTGTTCTTCCTTGGTAGATTGAGTGAATATAACAAAGATGATAATATTCCCTAAACTAATCTATTTATTTAGTTATAGCAATCAAATTCACAAGGAATTATTTTACTAACCTGGAAAAATAATAACAAAATTTATCTAGAAGAAGAAAAGGTCAAAAATTTTAAAAGAATTAATTAAGAGAAAAACAAATGAAGGTGACCTAACTGAGCCAGATCTAAAACTATATTATAAAGCAGCAGTCATCAAAACTATTTGGTACTGGCTAAGTAATATAGCAGTTGATTAATGGAATAGGTTAGATTCATAGAAGAAAATATTCAATAACTATTACAATCTATTATTTGACAAACCCAAAGACCCCAGCTTCTCGGGAAACAATTCACTATTTGATGAAAACTTCCGGGAAAATTCAAAATTAGTATGGCAGAAACTAAGCATAGAATCACACCTAATACTGTATACAAAAATAAGGTTGGAATGGTTTCATAATCTAGCCATTAAGAATGATATTTTAAACAAATTAGAAGAACAAATTATAGTTTACCTCTAAGGTCTATGGAGGAGGAAGGAATTTGTGACCAAAGAAGAAATAGAGATCATCATTGATCATAAAATAGATAATTTTGATTACATTAAGTTAAAAAGTTTTTGTACAAACAAAACTAAAGCAGACAAGATTCAAAGGGAAGTAATAAACTGGGAAAACATTTTTATATCCAAAGGTTCTGCTAAAGGCATCATTTCTAAAATATATACAGAACTGATTCAAATTAATAATAGTTCAAGCCATTCTCCAATTGATAAATGGTCAAAGGATATGAATAAACAGTTTTCAGATGAAGAAATTGAAACTATTTGTAGTCTCATGAAAAGGTGCTCCAAATCACTATTGATCAGAGAAATGCAAATTAAGACAACTCTGAGATATCACTACACACCTGTCATATTGGCTAATCTGTCTAAGATGACAGGAAACAATAATGACCAATATTGAAGGGAATGTGGGAAAACTGGGACATTGATACATTGTCAGTGGAACTGTCCAACCATTCTGGAAAGCAATTTGGAACTAACCTCAAAAAGTTATCAAACTGTGCATACCCTTTGATCCAGCAGTGTTTCTATGGGATTATATCCCAAGGAGATCTTAAAGGAGGGAAAGGGGCTCATATGTGCAAAAATATTTGTGGCAACCCTCTTTGTAATGACAAGAAACTGGAATCTGAGTGTATGTCCATCAGTTGGGGAATGGCTGAATAAATTATGGCATATGAATATTATGGAATATTATTGTTCTGCAAGAAATGACCAGCAGAATGATTTCAGAGAGGTTTGGAGAAAGCTACATGAACTGCTGCTAAGTGAAATGAGCAGAACCAGGAGATCATTATACACACCAACAACAAAATTAGATGATGATTAATTCTGATAGATGTAGCTCTCTTCAACAATGAGATGATTTAAACCAGTTTCACTTGTTCATTAATGAAGAGAGCCACCTTCACGCAGAGAGAGAGTTGTGAGAACTGAGTGTGGACCAAAAAATAGCATTCTCACTCTGTTATTATTTGCTTGCATTTTGTTTTTTTTTCTCAGTTTTCCTTTTTTTCCCCTTCTTGATCTGATTTTTCTTGTACAGCAAGATAACTATATAAATATGTATATACATATTGAATTTAACATGCATTTGAACACATTTAACATATATTGGACTGCCAGCTGGGGGAAGAAATGTGAAACAAAACATTTGCAAGGGTCAGTATTGAAAAACTTACTCATGCATATGTTTTGTAAATAAAAACTTTAATAATTAAAAAAAAGAAAAAGAAAAGAATCAGTCAAGCTGATTTGAAGGCACTCACCTGCAAAGACTGGCTATTTTGAAGTTATACCAATTCAACAAGGCTACTTACAAAGGTATAATGATATTGAGATCCTGACCTTTCAAAAGAGTTCTCATACCAATAAGATATAAATCTTAGAAGATTTTTAAATAGAAGAAAATGTTCATTTTGTTTAAACTGTTAAAGTATTTAAGGCCATATTTTAATAGAAAAGGCAGAATAATAGAAAGGAAAAAGGAATGAACTTAGAATCAGAGAGCCTGGACTCAATTCCCTTTTCTGATAATATCTTTATAGGTTCGGGTAATTCCTCTCCTGAGATTCCCTGCTGGACTCAAAAATCTCTGAAGTTCCTTCCACAAAAGGATCAATGAACCCATTCAAAATTTGATGTTATTTGTTGTTAATATGACCTTGAGCAAGTGACTTCTCTTTGGGGATCCCAGTTTTCACAGCTGTGTAATGATGGTTTGGACAAACTGATGTTTTAGGATCCTTGTACCTTTAATATTCTTTGACTTGGAAAAACCCTGTATTATTCTACTACATACCTATTTTTCAAAACAGTTAAATTGAGTAAAATTGAGAACTTGCCTAGTCCATCACCTTTATTTAAATGTCAACTAGATGATATGTATAAAAATAGATATATATGTATACACACCTATAAGCAAGAGTTCTATATCAATCTACCTAATGTTTATATCTATCTACCTATATGCATCTCTATGGGTATGTACAAATATATATATATATGTATATATTTATACATACATATATATATACATATGCATTTATATATGTTTATATTTATACATACAATGTATTTAAATTTATACAAACTTACAAACATCTTATGGAAGTATATATATGTATGTGTCTATGTATACATTTATATATGCAAATATGTAAATGCATATGTATATAAATATGTATCTGGGATGAAATATTTCAAGGAGGTGGAGATAGTTTTTAAAAATTGTCTCTAATACACACACATATGATATTTGTTTATCTCTCTCTATTAAAAAATATGAATGTCTTCAGCATAGGGAAAAACAATAACTTAATTAATTATTTCCATGGGAGCTGATAAGGTTACCATGTGAAAAAGTATAGAGATAAAAGAAAAGAGGGCCAAGGACAGCATTTAGGAATATACACACATTTAGGAGTCTGACATAAGTAATAGAAGGCCTTCTTTTTCAACAGAGACTGAGTAAAGAAAGAGTAGGGGATGAGATATTGCAGAATTTTAAGATGTAAATAAGGGGAGAAAAAGAAACTCTGTGAATCACATATTTTATGAGTAAATTATAAGATGAAGTTTTTTTAGTTGAGATTGCTGGGAAGGCTTGAGGAATGAACTTTTGGAATATCTGAAGTGTAAAATGGAATGAAGCATCAATTAAGAAAGAATAAAAGAATGACCTAGTTATAGTGTAGCCCATAATGGGATTCAGTAACGTAAATCTATAGTAAGTCTAGCAAGTTTAGCTGCATAATATTCTCCCCTAACACAGGAGTAGGGGCAGAAGGAAGTAAATTCATGTTTATATATACATATATGCACATAACATACATATATACATACCCATTATAATACTTTATTGTTTGCTTTTCTACTCCTGCTAGAGTAACCAGGCCTGTAGGTGATTGATGCAAATATCTTTGTCTAAAGAAATTAATTAGAAATTAATTCTGAATAACCACATTTCTGCTAGAGTAACCAAATTAATGGAAAATTGCAATTCAAATAGTCCCATTTAAGGTAATTAATTCTGAATACATGATTTCATATCTTTTCGGTTTTCATGAAAAATGTGTCAAATAGAAAAAAATGTTTTATTTTCAATCCTGACATATGATGAAAATGTAAAGGAGTGTCTTGCAAATAATCTAATGATTTGTAAGGAAATATGAATAAATAAATGAATGAAGGATAAAAGGAATGAATGTATGAATAAACAAAGAAATGAATCAATGAGCATTAATTAAGCATTCACTTTGTGACAAATTTGTTATGTGTATTAAGGTGCTAGGGATACAAAAACAAACAACAACAAAATAGAAACAGTTCCTTTTCTGAAAGAGCTTATATTTTTCGTGGAGAGAAAAAAAAATAGAGGAGTAGTGATCAGTAAGGGTTCGCAAAGTCACAGGCAATGTGAGCAGAGCAGGAGAGTAGTGTGACAAACCTGTTTCGCGTAGCAGTAGCAGTATTGATTTAATTATGTTTCTGTATTGGGATAGCAAGAATGAGGATAATGCAGAGAATATATGGTTTGAGATAGAAAGAGAACATACTCAGAGAATAAGGTGAAGCATGATTGGAGTCATCTAGATGTAATAGGTTCACCCCCCCCATATACAAAAAAAGAGTGACATTAAAATGTTTTCTTTTGAAAAAGACATAATATACAATTTTAAGAAAGAAGAAAAATCGTGGTTCTGTCTTCTCTCTTGACATCTAGGAGCACATCGTACTTTTTTATAAAGGAGACAAAAGAACAGTATTTTTCAGTTTACTTTAGAGCCAAGTAACATGGATATCACAAAATGTATCCTCTGAGGAAACAGAGTAAGATCAGCAAATGTTCTGCTTCTCGTGAGACAGTTTGGAAACTCATTGAGATACACAGAGCTGCCTATTTATATTCCTGGGGCTAAAGATAGTTTAAAGTAGGAATCTGGTAAGTTCTTCCCTGACAGATATAGTGTGCACACCTGCACTTGATACACAAGGTAGTTTTTGATTGGCGTTACAGGTTTCTTATTTTTCTCTTCTACATCCTTTTCCTATCAATCATTCAGTTTGAAATGTAAATTTTCAACCTTTGAAGAAATGTCTTGCCTAAGACATTTATCTTTCATCTATTCATCTCTCACTCTCTCTTTCCTTCTCTGTCTCTATCTCTGATTCTCTCTGTCCCTATCTCTGTCTCTATCTGTTGCTGTCACTGTCTGTCTGTCTCTCTTTCTCTCTGTGAATCTCTCTTTCTATCTCTGTCACTTTTTGTTTGTGTCTCTGTAGAGCAGCCCCTTTCTAGCAGATACTCACTGTGTGACTATAAGTTATTTATCCTCTCTCATTCAACTTCAATTTCTTCTTCTAGATTCCCTCTGCTGAACTAGTGTTGTTTTCAGAGTAGTTACCAAGTATGGATGCTATTCACCTGCCTGAAATTCTGACAACATAGTCTGATAAATTTTGGGAGCTAATTAAGTAGCACAGAGGTTGGAGCATTGGACAGGAAGTCAGGAAGAAATTAGTTCAAATACAACTGCTTGTTATTACAAGTGTGATCCTAGGAAAGTGATGACCTCTTTTACTCTCAAACTCTAAAACAGAGATAATAACATTGCCTATCTCCTAAGGTGGTTGTCACAGAATTAGACAAAAGTTCCAAAGTATTTCACAATGTTTAAGGTATGATATTAATGTTGTTTTGATAGTTATTACCATGATTTCTTAAGCATCTATCTTGGGCAAGAAATAGTGTCAGATATTTCATAAATGTAGTGTCCAAAACAACTGACAGCATACTCCAAATCTCATATCTAGTTCATATCATAAGACTTAAACCATGTTAGGGCAACTGGTGCTTTGATCCACCAAGCTAAATGTTGGCATGAAATTCAGAGGGTGATTACAATAATTGTAATACTTCAGCAACATAGAAACAACAGATCTTATTCCTATTTAGGAAGAATAATGAGTTTAAATAGGAAACTATCAGATGCCAGGCTGGGATGAACTCTTCCTCTTACCCACTTTGCTGAAGATTTTCCTCAACAGTGGTTTTGTCCTGATATTCCAGAGCCTCAGTTTTTTAATCCCTATCATTCCTTTTAAACAGATTTTACACTTTGTGCTTTTTTCCTGGTTTTATGATGCTTGGCCTGGGCACAAAAATATCTGGTTAAAACTCTGTCAATATAGTTCATGGGACTGACTGCTGATAGTAGTAGAAAGTCATTACTGAGTATTTCCCCTTTAAGTGTATTGAGTGAAAAGTGAATACATAAATGTAGTAAGGTAGGCAGATGAATTGGACATTCCTAGATCAAGTACAAAAAATACTGGCAGCAAGCTAAAGGAAAAAAAAAGCCCAACAAATAAACTTCAAATTGATACAAACTTTATCAGAAAGAAGAATGAAATATTTTCCCCAGAGAAATGAGATTATTAGCTGGACCACAAATAATGAATGTGTAACTCCAAATTACAGTAAATGTTTCCATAGGCCTCCTTGAAACTAGGAGAGAAGGTTAAGAGATTTTCCAAATAAAACTCAGAATACATTTACCAACACAATCTGTGTGGTCTAGCCAAAGAATAGTCAAAGTCCGAGGCAATATATAAAGTGCATTCTTGTATATTGGAAAATCATCTAAATTTTAATCAACAAAAAAGGAAAATATAGCAGTGAGCAAAAATCTTTCCAAAGACTGATAAAGAACTCACATACAATCTCTCACAAACCCAAAATGCCCTCCTAGAAAAAAAAAATGATTGCACTGGAAAATATATAAAAGATTAATAGCTCCCTTTAGTCTTCCCCAATAGGAACAATAAATAATGACAGTCTTCTGAACTAGAAACCTAAAAATCCTGTAGTCTTTCAGAGATCTCATTAAAGGAAATGGCCAAGCTATCCAAGAAGCTCTGTAAAAGCTATATGGACATATCTTTGCAATGTGGTCAGACAGGATAATTATTCCTCTTTTTAAAAGTAAAGATGTTTGATTCCCCTAAGCCCCAGTGAACAATTTGTTCATTGTTCAATAGCACCATTAATATCAAAATAGTAATGTTTGATGTTCATCCACAGTTCATATTCAAGTGATGCTAGTGTCAAATAAGAGATTATATCTATTATCCAGAGAATATGAGTAAAAAGATAAAGAGAATGATGTTCAATAAGTGGGACCTATTTGTAACTTTCACAAAATTTATAAAGTTTTGTTATAAGTAAAACTTTGCAATAGATAGTTATTCAGAAATACAATTGGCTACTCTAAGAATTATTATTTGTCCTCCCATTGGAAGTTTTCAAAGATAGATTTGAATATTCCTTGTGTGCTCTTGAAGAACTTATTAAGGTAGGGGTTGGAAAAATAACATTTGAGATCTCTTTCTGAACTGTGATTTTTTTTCATTTGGTTCTATTAAAATCTTGAGAAAAGCTTAAAAATTGATTTTTAAAAAAATATGATATATTTCTCTTACCTAAAAATATTATTTTGATCAATAGACCATTGTAATTTGCAGAAGATCTGAGATCAAACTGCAAGAGTTCTGGAATAATAAGGAAACTAGGTAACAAAAAGAACTAATAATTAATAAAATAATAAATGTATCTTTTCAGTGGTAATGGGAAGCTTCATTTAAGACCTTGCAAACTGGCAGCCACTAATAGAGTCTTAGGGCACTTCCGGACAGAAACTATAGCAAACCAAAATAGGATTCAATTTATACAAACTCTTCCTGGAGTTCCATAGATCTCTAAGTAGTCATTATTAATAAAAAAAAATGATTGTACTGATTGGCTAGGTTCAAGCCATACTTATTACTTGACTAAGCATTGATAGTGACTAAGAAGAGATAATTCTGTTATCTGACGTTAGAAATTAAGAGCTCAGATCAAGAGAGAAGTCCTTATTCACCATTTCTTTCTTGTTTTCTACATTAAAATCCTTGAAAAATGGATTCTGGATTTTCAGTCCCTTGATAAGAGACTATGGAATAGTTTACATATGCTAATATTTATTACCCAATTGGATAATTGTGTATACAGTTAGACTTCAAGAATACCTAAAAGAACATTTTGCAAATGGACCTCCAATCTTGAATGTTTAGAGTGTCTCATCAGATATGGCCAACATGTAGTCAATATCCCTAGGCACCAAATTTTAGAAAGATAACCTGGTGAGATGAAAATAAGTAAGCACCAGAATTTAGAAAGATAACCTGGTGAGATGAAAACAAGTGAGAAGTTCTTTTTTTCTAGACTAAGCATCATTCCCCTGATCAAGCCCTACTAGGGATTTTTAGAGGAAAACTCAGCCAAGATAGCAAAACAAGTATATAGTGGTAGGCCTACTCTAAGAGGACAGCTATAAAGATTTCTCTTTATGTATCCTAGATTTGTTTTTGTTTTTTGTGGAGATAGATACACCAAGGCCTCATATTCCAACTCATACAACACTAGGTACATTTTTGTCTATGTATAATGTTAGGAAACCCTTGTGGTCTGGACAAGGTCTTTGTGGGGCCCCCTCATGTTAAATGCAAACTCTTTCCCCCCTTTCTCCTTCATCTGCTTATCTTCCACCAGAGACAAACCTTTTAGCTTATTCATCTTCCTACTCCTTAGCTTTCATCACAGAAATATTCACTCCTACTTATTTATAATTGATGTGTTGATCTCTCCAAAGCTCAATATCTTTCCATACTTGACAGCTTTTAGCTTCTAGAGAGAATGCTTATGAGTGCAGCATATCAGATTTCTGCCTTCAGTTTTTTTAGACCTCTTTATTTCTACTGAATCTTTTGCTTGTTGTTAGGATTACCAGATGAGAACTCAGGTTGTCTGGACAGGGACAAGGTGAGAACTCAGGTTGACTTGACAGTTCTCTGGCTCAGACCTTTGGTTCGGGCCTCTAAAGGGAGTTTACACCTTAGGAATTGTAAGAGGAATAGGCAGGTGAGAACTCAATGGGGAGTGGGGAAATACTTCCACCAATGAACTTGCTCCTCTTAGAATTCCTAAGGTGTAAACTCCCTTTAGAGGCCCGAACCAAAGGTCTGAGCCAGAGAACTGTCAAGTCAACCTGAGTTCTCACCTTGTCCCTGTCCAGACAACCTGAGTTCTCATCTGGTAATCCTAACACCCTATATAGAAGAAAGGGGTTTACAACTACATGAAGATTTAGCATTACCATGAAAATGTGGGTCCATATCAGCCACTTAGGGATGCTATAACATATCTATGCATAAGTCAGCAGCCATTATTGCTAAATAGCCCTTTGAGTTCACTTTTATATTTTTCTTTACTGAAAGACCTTTTTTCTTCTCTTCTCTTTTTGCTCTGATTGCATATAACCTTGGACTGAGGGCTCTATAATCTTGTTGTGATTATGCCATGTGTATTCTGTATAGTGCTTGGATTTGAATTATAATGGAAATGAGAACATAGTGGTAGCAAAAAAAATAATTTTATTAACTGAAGATATATTTATGTTTCTAACAAAAGGAAATTAATGAAGAGACCCTGTGAAATTATAGCCAGTAAGGAAATCTTTAATCATTAGCTTGATCTAAATTGAGACTTCCATGAAATTAGCTAGGGAATTTTCTTTTATTCCCTACATAGGCAACCCAAAGATTCACACAAGTCTCCAGGTAGTTTTGAGAGACAGTTGATTCTATAGACCATCTGAGGTTTACTCAAGTTCTTTACCTATATTATTATTCTTTACATATATTATTATCAGGTGCTGAATATTTTATTGCTTGGACTCAAACAGCAGTAAAAATAATAATGGAAATGTAGACTCCCTTTGTTCACTGTGGCTTTCTCTAACAATTAGTTCTTAATAATTGTCATATGGGGGTGGAGCCAAGATGGCAGAGAAGACAAACACATCTTTCTGAGCTCTCCTCTATCCTCTAACTATATTTCACAAACTCAGACTCTGAATTAGTACTTGACTGTCAGAACCCATAAATATTGGGAGTACAACACATTACCAACAAAAGATAATTTTGAAATTTGCCAGAAAAAGGTCTGTTTTTGCTTGTGCACAAGGTTGGAATGGGTCTAGGCCAGGTGCAGATTCAGTCAGATAAACAGTGAGAGCCCAGAGAACAGCTCATGCTAAGCAGACTGGGGGGGTGTGAGGAGTGGTCTCCACCAGCAGAAAATCTACAGGGAGAACTCTATCACAGTGTCAGCTACTCTGCCCTGGCAGCAAGCCAGTAGATCAGAAGAGAAGCTATAAACTCAGAGGGTAAAGACTATAATCCCAAAATGCTAGAGTCTCTCACCACACCTACCCAGCATTGGGAGGGACTCAACATGATCTCAGAGCACAACTGCTAATCCCAGTGCAGCCACTGCTGTCCCACATCCGCTTCACTGCCACTTCCTGTTGTCTGTAAAGGCAGCTTGGGAATACCTTACTGCTCCACAAGCAGACTGCAATGTTTTGTTTTGTTTTGTTTTGTTTTTGTTGTTGTTCATTTGTTTGTTTTTTTGTTTTGTTTTAAATAAGTAAAAGGGCAAAGTGGGCTCTAATTATAGCTTCTATACTGAAAGAGAGCAGATTTCAAACCCTGAGGAGACTAAAAACAGTTTGTCTCTAGATGAAAACCCAAAGATGGATATGATCTGGTCCCCACCATACAAGGCTCTCATAGAAGAAATTAAGAAGGATCTTAAAAGAGAGCTAGAAGAAAAATGGGGAAAGAAAAGAAAAGCTTTGCAAAAAGGTCTGGATAAGGCATATAACTCAGTAAAAGATAGAATGGAAAAAGAAAATAACTCCCTAAAAAACAAAATTTGTGAATTGGTAAAAGAAAATAACTCCTTAAAAAATAAAATTGGTGAAATGGAAAAAAATTCCATAGAACAAAACAACTCATTTAAGAACTCAATTGGACAAAAACAAAAAGAAATTTAAAAAGTAAATGAAGAAAAATAATCCATTAAAAATCGAATTGAACAAATGGAAATGAATGACTCAAGGAGATACCAAGAATCAGTCAAACAAAACCAAAAAAATAAAAATAAAAATAGGAAAAAAAATTAAATACCTACTTGGGAACAACAGACCTGGAAAATAGATCTAGGAGAGATAATCTAAGGATTATTGGACTCTGAAAATCATGATGAAAGAAAGAGCCTAGACATCTTTTTTTTCCAGGAAATCATCAAAGAGAACTGCCCAGATGTTATAGAATCTGAAAGTAAAATAGCCATTGAAAGAATTCATTGATCACCTACTGAAAGAGATCCAAAAATGAAAACTCCAAGAAATATTATGGCTAAATTCCAGAACTATCAGACCAAGGAAAAAAATACTATAAGCAGCCAGGGGAAAAAAAAAAAAACAAAACAACACAATTCAAATACTGAGGAGTTACAATAAAGATTATTCAGGAGCATCCATATCTAAGGATCGGAGAGACTGGAATCTGATATTCTGAAACTCAAAGAAACTTGGTACGCAGCCAAGAATAACTTACCCAGCCAAACTGAGCATTTTCTTCCAGGGAAGAAGATGGACATTCAATGAAATAGGTGAATTCCATTTATTTCTGATGAAAAAACCAGAGCTAAACAAACAAACAAACAAACAAAGACCTCCAAATATAGGACTCAAGAGGAGCATAAAAAGGTAAAAAGAACTCTTGAGAACTGTATTTCTATTATGGGTAGGTGTTAGGATTACTAAGTGAGAACTTGGGTTGTCTGGATAGTGACAAGGTGAGAATTCAGGTTGGACAATTACAAGGTGAGAACTCAGGTTGACTTGATGGAAGGAGCAGGCTCATTGGATGAGGTGGTTCTTCCCAGAAGCCCTTGCATTATCCCACGCCCATTCTCTGGGAGAATAAAAGAGAGAACAGTGGGCCTGGAAAGTGAGTCTGCCTGGAGAAGGATAAGAGCTGGAGGAGATTCAGAGCCAGGATTCAAGGAGAAGTGTCTGCATTGCATCAGGCCTGACGGGGCTCTCTGCAGGAAGGGAAGTCACTTCTCTGGACAAGAGTTAACAGCAACTACATGGAGACAACGGTTCACTACAGGAAGAAGAATCTGTCTGAAAGATTTGAGTAGACACAGCAGATCTCTTCCCAGAGAGCGATCTAGCAGCTTCTAGAGACGACAGCTCGCTACAGGTAGGGAAAGAGTACATGTATACTTTGGTTTTACTCTTATAATATAAAAAAGGAACTAGAGATAGAAAAGAAATTGTACTAGAAAAAGGGAAAAGAAGAGGCAAAGGAAATATATTATATCTGGGGGAAAGAAGGGGAGGGATGAACATAGTGTGAATCTTACTTTCATCAGAATTGACTCAAAGAGAAAATATTAGACATATTTGGTTTAAAGAGAAATTTCTCCTACCTCATTGAAAAGTGAAAAAGGAAAAGCAAAAAAAGAAAAGGGGTAGGATAAATAGAAGAGGATACAGAAATAGTAAGGAAAAGGTTTAAGAAAAGCAGATGGACTCTAAGGAGGAGGGAGAGATTCTAAAGAGGGAGGGCTGTGTGAGTCAAGTGGTACTCATAATTTTAATACTGGGGAGGGTGGTAAGGGAGAAAGGAAAGATAAAGGCATAATCTGGGCTTAAGAAGATGGATGGAAATAACAGAATTATTAGTTTTAGTCATAAATGTGAATGGGGTAAACTCCCCCATAAAGTGGAGGTGAACTGTAGACTGGATTACAAGCCAGAATCCTACAATATGTTGTTCATAGGAAACCCAGTTGAAACAGGGCAATACATATAGAGTAAAGGTAAAAGGCTAGAGCAGAATCTACTATGCGTAGAAAAGCAGGGGTACCCATTCTGATCTCAGCTCAAACAAAAGCAAAAATTGATCTAATTAAAAGAGATAAGAAAGAACACTAGATCACGCTTAAGGGTAGCATAGATAATCAAGCAATATCAATATTAAACATATATACACCAAGTGGATATAGCATCTAAATTCCTAAAGGAAAAGACAGCAAAACTATAACAGTAGGAGATCTCAACCTTGTACTCTCAGAACTAGATAAACCACAAAATACATAAAAAAGAAATTAAAGAAGTAAATAGAATACTAGAAAAGTTAGGTATGGTAGATCTTTGGAGAAAACTAAATGGAGACAGAAAGGAGTACACTTTCTTCTCAGCAGTTCATGGAATCTATACAAAACCTGACCATATATTAGGACATAAAGACCTCAAATTCAAATGCAGAAAGGCAGAAATAGTAAATACATCCTTTTCAGATCACAATGAAATAAAGAATTACATTCAAAAAAAAGCCAGGGCAAAATAGACCAAAAAAGTAATTAAAATCTAATCTTATCCTAAAAAATGAATGAGTGAAACAGCAAATCATAGAAATAATAAATAACTTCACCCAAGAGAATAAAAATAATAAGACAACATATCAAAATGTGTGGGATGCAGCCAAAGCAGTTAGGGGAAATTTTATATCTCTAGGGGCTTACTTGCATAAAAAAAGAGAAAATCAATGAATAAAGCCTGTAATTTAAAAAGATAGAAAAAGAGCAAATTAAAAAAACAAAAACCTAATCGAACATTAAACTTGAAATTCTAAAAATAAAAGGAGAGATTAATAACATTGAATGTAAAAAACTATTTAAATAGTAAATAAAACTAAGAATTGATTCTATTTAAAAAAAATAGATAAACCTTTGGTAAATTTGATTAGAAAAAAGGAAAGAGGAAAATCAAATTGTTAGTCTTAAAAATGAAAAGGGAGAACTTGCCAATAATGAAGAGGAAATTAGAGCAATAATTAGGAGTTACTTTGCCCAACTTTATGCCAATAAATTTGATAACTTAAATGAAATGGATGAATACCTTCAAAAATATAGGCTGCCCAGATTAACAGAGGAGGAATTAAATTGCTTAAATAGTCCCATTTTAGAAAAAGAAATAGAACCCGTCATTAGTCAACTCCCTAAGAAAAAAATCCCCAGGACAGATGGATTTACATGTAAATCCTACTAGTCATTAAAGAATAACTAACTCCAATGCTAAATAAACTATTTGAAAAATTAGGGAATGAAGGAGTCCTACCAAATTCCTTTTATGACACAGACATGGTACTGATACCTAAACCAAGTAGGATGAAAACAGAGAAAGAAAATTATAGACTGATCTCCCTAATGAACATTGATGCAAAAAATCTTAAATAAAATACTAGCAAAGATATTACAGAAAATTATCCCCAGGATAATTACCAAGTAGGATACCATGACCAAGTAGGAGTTATACCAGAAATGCAGGGCTAGTGTAATATTAGGACAACTATTAGCATATCAATCAATGATTAGCAATAATCAAATTAACAAAAAACATATGATCATCTCAATAGAGGCAGAAAAAGCATTTGATAGAATCCAATACCCATTCTTATTAAAAACACTAGAGAGTAAAAGAATAAATGGACTTTTGCTTCATTCCCTATTTTTTCAAATAGTTTATTTAGCATTGGAGTTAGTTTCCTTAAAATAGTCAGTAGCATCTATTTAAAACCATCAGTAAACATCATATGTAATGGTGATAAACTGGAACCATTTCCAATGAAATCAGGAGTGAAACAAGGTTTCCCACTATAACCATTACTATTCAATATTGTATTAGGAATGTTAGCTTTGGCAATAAGAGATGAAAAAGAGATTAAAGGAATTAGAATAGGTAATGAGGAAACCAAATTATCACTTTTTACAGATGATATAATGATATACTCTGAGAACCTTAGGGCTATAAGAAAATAATCCACAACTTTAGCAAAATTTTAGGTTACAAAATATATCCACATAAATCATTATCATTTTTATATATCACTAACAAAATCCAGCAGCAAGATATATAAAGAGAAATTCCAAACTGTTGATAGTATAAAATATTTGTGAATCAATCTGCCAAGGGAAAGACAGGAACTATATGAGCAAGATGATAATACTGCCTAAACTAATCTATTTATTTAGTGCTATACCAATCAGACTCCCAAGAAACTATTTTAATGATTTAGAAAAAATAACAACAAAATCCATCTGGAAGAACAAAAGATCAAGAATTTCAAGGGAACAAATGAAAAAAACAAACAAAACAAAACAAAACAAAAACAAACAAATAAACAAAACAAAACAAAACAAAAAAAATCCCACAAATGAAGGTGGCCTAGATATACCAGATCTAAAATTATATTACAAAGAGGCAGTGATTAAAACAACTTGGCACTGGCTAAGAAATAGACTAGCTGATTAGTGGAATAAGTTAGGTTTATAGGACTAAAGACTCAATAACTATAGCATATACATGAATAAAATAGATAAAGAGGAGATCAGTGAAAGTGTTTTTAGTTGCAAGGCAACTAAAACAGTAGAAAAAGAGAAAATTTAAAAATTCCAAATAAGTACCAAATTAGAAATTCTGGAACTCAAAAGAGAAATTAAAAAAATAGAAACTTAAGAAAACTATTGAACTAATTAACAAAATTAAGAGTTAGTTTAATGAAGAAATCAACAAAATAGACAAAACATTGGTTAATTTGAGTAGAATAAGGACAGAAAAAAAAATAAATCACCAGCATCAAAAATTGAAAAGGGTGAAATTACAACCAATGAAAAAGAAATTAAAGCAATAATTAGGAGCTATTTTGCCCAAATATATGGCAGCAAATCTGACAATCTAACTGAAGTAGATAAATATTTACAAAATATAAACTGTCTAAATTAAGAGAAAAGGAAACAAATTACTTAAATACCATTTTAGAAAAAAAAAAAAAAAAAAAAAAGAACAAGCCATCAATGGGCTCCCAAAGAAAAAATATTCAGAGCCAGATGGATTTGCAACTGAATTCTACCAATCATTTAAAGAACAATTAATTCCAATGCTATATAAATGCTTTTGCAAAATTAGGTAAAGGAATCATACCAAATTCCTTCTATGTCACAAATGTGGTATGGATACCTAAACCAGGGAGAGTCAAAATAGAGAAAGAAAATTACAGACTAATGAATTTGGACATCAAAATTTTAAATAAAATATTAGCAAAGAGATTACAGCAACTTACCAGCAAAATAATACACTATATGACCAAGTGGAATTTATGCCAAGAATGCAGGGATGGTTCAATATCAGGAAAACTATTGCCATAATCGACCATGTCAATAAAAAAAAAAAATTTACAGAAATCATATGGTAATCTCAATAGATGCAGAAAAAGCTTTTTGACAAAATATAGAACTCATTCCTGTGGGGGAAAAAAACACTTAAAAGTATAGGGTTGAAGGAAGTTTTTCTTAACATAGTAAGCAGTACCTATCTAAGACCAACAGAAAGCATCATTTGTAATGGAGAAAAACTGAATCCATTCCCAATAATATCAATGGTGAAACAAGGATGTCCCTTATCATGAATATAATTCAATATTGTCTGAGAAATGTTGGCTTAGCAATAATAAAATAAAAAGAAATGAAAGGAATTACATTAGGCAATAAGAAGGTAAAACTATAACTTTGTAATGATATGATGATATATTTAGAGAATCCCAAAAAAAAATCATCCAAAAATAACACATATGATCAGCATTTCTGTATGTAGCAAGTAGCAAGAGACAAGCAGCAAGAGATAGAAAGAGAAGTTCCATTTAAAATAGCTGTGGACTGTAACGTGCTCTCCTGGCAGGTACAATTACTAGTCTGTCCTACACCCACCAGAGTACCTTTGACCACTGTCCTTTGCAGTGTGAACTCTACCCGGCTCGCCTCCTCTGAGGCCTTCAAAGGTCTCTGGCCACAATCTCTTGAATCTATAGCTTAATAACCGGTAGCGCACTCAAGAACAACCACGTGTAATCTTAAAAGCCTTTATTATACCTACTCACATAATGCCCTGACTTGATGCCCTGACTTGTTGGTTCCCGAGTGAACACCTGGTCAGAAGACCCACGTGTTCACTACCAAAACCCTTACCTCTTTTGGCTACCCATCTTGGCTTGGCCACCCAGGCTAGGGAGCCAGGGTGAAGAGCGCGAGGTTAAAGAGGACCGCCTGCTGCCTGCAGTGGGCTTACATAGGGCCTGTGAGGTCACACACACAGCCAATCAGCGAGAGAGTCACCCATTATGAAGCTATCTCAATATGGCCAGGATCCCGCCCAAGGGCAGTCCTAATATCCACAGAAATTACTTCTGGGCCTCAATCTCCCCATGCACTGTGGCGCCCATTTAAAGGCCCCTTACAGTGGACAAAATAAAATGTTTGAATGTCTATCTACCTAGACAAACCCAGGACCTAAATGAACACAATTACAAAATACTTCTCACAAAAATAAAGTCATATCAAAACAATTGCAAAAATACCAATTGCTCTTGTGTAGGCTAAGCTGATAGGTTAAAAATGACAATTCTGCTTAAATTGGTCTACTTGTTCAATGCTATACCAATCAAATTGCCAAAAATTATTTTATATAGCTAGAAAAACAATAACAAAATTCATCTGGAAGAACAAAAGAGAATTGTAATTGCTGTAAGAATATCAAGGGAATTAATGAAAAAAAAACAAAAAAACAAAGTATGATGGCTTAGCAGTACCCAGATATAAAAGTATATTATAAAGCAGCACTTATTAAAAACCATTTGGTACTGACTAAAAAATAGAGTAGTGGATCAGTGGAATAGATGAGATACACATGACATAATAATTAATATCTATAGATAACCCTTTCAAACTCCAATTTCTGGGATGAGAACTCACTATTTTACAATAGAAAACTGGAAAACAGTTACAATAGAAAACTCTGAGAAAATTGGAAAATAATATGTAAGAAAATTGGCATAGATCTACATCTCACACCCCATATCAAAACAAGGTCCAAATGGATAGATGATTTGGGCTTAAAGGATTATAAGTAAATTAGGACAGCAAGGGATACTTTACTTATCAGAGCTTTGGAGAACAAGCAATTTATGACCAAAAAAGAACCAGAGAATATTATGAAATGCAAAATGGACAACTTTGATTACATCAAATTGAAAAGGTTTTGCATGAACAAAACCAATAGAAATAAAATTTAAAAAGAGGTAAAAATATGGGGAAAATTTTTTACAATCAGTGTTTCTGATAGAGATCTCATTTCTAAAATATATAATGAACTGTGTAAAATTTTAAAGAATATATGCCATACCTCAATTGATATATGCTCAAAGGAGATGAACAATTTTTAGATCAACAATTTAAATACATCTATAGTCATATGAAAAATGCTCTAAATCATTAATGATTAGGAAAATGCACATTAAAACAACTCTTCCGTACCATCTCATACATCTCAGATTGGCTAAAATGACAGGAAAGGATAATGGTAGATGTTGCAGGGGATGCCGGAAAACTGAGACACCAATGCATTGCTGGGTGTAGTTGTGAAATGATACAACCATTGTGAAGACAAATATACCCAATGGGCTATAAAGCTATACATACCCTTTGACTCAATCAGCAGTGAAACTACGGGGTCTGTATTCCAAGGAAATCATAACGAAGGAAAAAAATCCACATGTGAAAAAAAAGATTTGGTTCTTCGCATTGGTTACGTGATCCAAGGCAATCTCAATAAACTTTCAATAGGAAACATCATTTGCATCCAGAAAAAGAACTATGAACATTGAATGTAAATCAACATATGCTATGTTCAATTATTTTTTGTTTTTTTTTTCCTTTCCCACAGCTTTTCCCTTTTGTTCTGATTTTTCTTTCCCAACATGATTCATATAGCAAGATACATTTAAAAATTAATAAATAAATCAGTGAAACCTGCAATAAGATCAATAATAATTTAATACATAAATTTTTGCTACAATGTTATTCTAGATTTCATTTCAGGAAAACATAGGTATTTGATCCCCAACTGGAAATTTACTACTATAAGGGTCACATTGTAACTCTCTGTTTTTACTGTGTTTCCAAATCTAGCTTAAATATCAACAAGTTTATCATAGCACTCTTCCTCTTCTCAGAAAATGGAAAATTAGATTTACACAAACTTTTTTCACTTGAATGAGTTCAAAAATGGATATGAAAGGTTAAATTATGAAAAATGAAAAAATACACATATCAGGTCTTTTCTACAACAATGACTAGGGAAACCATTCTTAAACAAGGGATAATGAATAATGGTAGATACAATTGATGATACCACAATTGTTCAATAAGATCAATTTAATCCAAGTAGGAGAATAAAGAAAAAAATGTTTTTACAAATCCATCTTGGATAGCTGAGATATAAGGAATTAACACAGTTATATGAAAACAAGTGGTATTTCTCAAAATTCAAATAATATGAACAAAAACTTTCATATTATCAACTGTTACATGTAATTTTGTTCCTAATGATCAATTAGAGAAATGAAAATCAGAAGAGCCCTAAGATTTTATGTCATATCCATCAAAACATAAAAAACCCCACAAAGCTCAACAACAAAAGATGGAAAAAATCAACACTGGAAGAAGACAAAAAGATAGGTCACTATCTTTTTATTACTTTTGGAGCTGTAAACTCATTTGAACATTCTATATTTAATAATTATAATGAAAATGTAACTTACATTTCCTTGCTTGA
The DNA here is from genome assembly GCF_048593235.1 of Sminthopsis crassicaudata. Taxonomy (NCBI): domain Eukaryota; kingdom Metazoa; phylum Chordata; class Mammalia; order Dasyuromorphia; family Dasyuridae; genus Sminthopsis; species Sminthopsis crassicaudata. The sequence continues at coordinate 232,147,236 of NC_133619.1, forward strand.
TGACCCAGAGACTTTGCTCTTAACCATATATCTCAAAGGAGTCAAAGCCAGAAAGATCCTATATATGTACAGCATTCATAATTGTACTTTTTGTGGTAGCAAAGTAGGCATCATTGATTGGAGAAAGACTAAACAATATATCATGCATGGATATAATGCTATATTACAAAGTAAGAAATGCTGTATATGAAGAATACAAAAATTAAAAAATCATAGAAAGATATCTAAGAATTCATGTAGAATAAATGAAGCAGAATCAATAAGTAAAGTAATATATGCAATAATTACAATAATGTAAATTTTAAAATAACACATTAATTTAAAAGATTTTTCTTGTGGTAAAGAAATGTGGATCCTCTAAAATTAGAGAAAATATCTCTTTTAATTTGCAATAGAAATAGGGATTAAAAACTGGACAACTAAGTTAAATAATATAAAAAAAAAATAATAGATGAGGTAATTCCTCTTACCTCTACAGGTCAGTGTTTTCTTTGCAAGTTACTCAACAGAAAATTTACCTGTACACTAAGAGGTTAAGGTATTTACCTATGATCACAAAGACAGTAAATGGTATTTCTATGGCCAAAGGGAGCAATAAGATTTGTATCCCAAGGATGTTAAGGGACCAGATTGCTATTTCAAGGCAGAGAGAAATGCTTATGCTTAGTCATGGTAAAGTAGGGACCCTTACCTCAACCCATGATAGAAGGGAACATTAACAATTGTGATTGTAGGAAAATGCAGAAGCTTGAAAGAAAGTCTTTAAAATGCTTTAATCTTACTCTCATTGGAATTGGCTCAAAGAGGTAATAGCACATTTATAGGATAAAGAATCTATCTTGATACACTATAGGGGAGTAGGAAAGGAAGGGGATAAGAGAAGGTGTAGGGCCTGATAAAAGATAGGGCAGATCAAAGCAGGTAGTGTCAGAACCAAATAAACTTTTGAAGAAGAATAAGAGAAACGGAGAGAGAGTCAGAGACAGACACAGATGCAAAAAGAAAGACAGAGAAAGAGTGAAAGAAATATGCAGATACACTGAGAGAGATAGATACACAAAGACACAGAGATATAGACATACAGACAGAGAAGGAGAGGGATACACAGAGAGGCATACAGAGACAGAGACAGAGAGATCCAGAGAAAGAGAGAAGAGAAATAAAAGTATAAACAGGGAAAATAAGATGGAGGGAACTATACAGAAAATAATAATAATAATAATGTGAATTCAAATGGGATAAACTCATATATAAAGTACAAGTGGTTTGCAGAATGGATCAGGAAACAGAATCACCAATAGGTTGTTTACAAGAAGTACTTTCAAAACAGAGACAGAGAGCAAAAATAGAGGCCAGAACAAAATCTATTAAGTTCTATCAGAAACATATATGCACCAAATGGCTTTGCATTTTAATTCTAAAAGGGAAAGTTATATGAGTTTTAGGAAGAAATAGTCAGTAAAACTATATTAGTTTGGGACTTCAACTTTTGTCTCTCAGGATTATATAAATCTAACCAAAAAAGTTAAGGAGTTGAATGAAATTTTGCATAAGTTTGATAGTAGAATTTTCTAGAGAAAATTGAATAGGAATAGAAAGGAATTTATTTTTTTTCTCAGTGGTACATGGCATCTACACAAAAATCAACCATGTATTAAGGGGAAAATCCCTCTCACAAACAAAGCAGAAAAGCAGAAATGTTAAATTCATTTTCAGACCACAATATAAGAAAATTCAATTTAAAAAAGGCTATGGAAATGTAGATAAAATAAATTGGAAGCTAAATAATGAATGGGTCAAAAACAAATTACAGAAATAATAAATAATTTCATTAATGATGATGACAACAGTGAGATAATATGACAAAATTTATGGAAGGTAGCCAAAGAAGTACGCAGGGAATTTTTTTTTTTTAATCTTTAAATGCTTTCATTAGTAAAATAGAGAAAGATCATACCAATGAATTGGACATGCAATTAAAGAAATTTACAAAGCAACAAATTACATATCCCCAATTAACTATCAAATTTTAATTCCTGAAAATCAAAGAAGAGCTTAATAAAACAAAGTTTAAAAAAGTCATTTTTATATAAACGTAGGACCTGATTTCTTTTTTAAAAATTGATAAATCATTGGATAATTTTTTTATAAAAGAACAAAACCAAATTATCAGTAATAAAAATGAAAAGCTTAAAGTTACCATCAATGAGGATGAAACTGAAGCCATTATTAGTAAATATTTCACCCATTTATATATCAATAAATCTGGCAATTTATTTTTGTATGACTTTTCTGCATATATTTGCAGTTCTAAATTTAAACTTACCATTCAAATAAAAAATTCTAGCAAATGTCTACATAGACAAAAGTAGAACAGGTATTTAAAAAAAAACACCTTAAAATTATACTCTACTTTTTGTAAATTACTCATCATCTATTCATGATTGAGAAGTTTTGGGAGGATAAAACTATTAGAACTTTAATTTTTTCCAGTCACATGCAGAAATAAAATTTAGCATTCATTTAAAATTTTTGAATTACAAATTTTCTTTCTACCTCCTTCTCTGATCCTTCCTTAAAATGGGAAGTATCTACACAAAAATCAACCATGTATTAAGGGTAATAAGCTATATATATGCAATCATGTAAAATATATTGCTTTTTTAGTTATGTTCTGAAAGAAGAAAAAGAGCAATAGAGAAAAAATACAAAAATAAAGAAAGTGAAAATTCTTCAATTTACCTTCAAATCCCACCAGTTCTTTTTGTGGATTTTAATAGTATTTTTCATTATGAGTCTTTTGGACTGTACTTCTGATAATAGCTAAGTCATCCATAGTTAATCATTGTACAATGTTGTTTTTACTTTGTACAATGTTTTCTTGCTTCTACTCACTTCACTTTGCATCAATTCAAGTAAGGTTTTTCCATCATTTATATAGCTTAGTATTATTCTGTACTTTCATATACTACCTGTTTGGCCATTCCGCAATTGATGGACATTCCCTCAATTTTCAATTCTTTGTCAGCACAAAAACTGCTGCTCTAAATACTTTTGTATAAGTAAGTCCTTTTCCTTTCCTTTCCTTTCTTTTCTTTTCTTTTCTTTTCTTTTCTTTTCTTTTCTTTTCTTTTCTTTTCTTTTCTTTTCTTTTCTTTTCTTTTCTTTTCTTTTCTTTTCTTTTCTCTTCTCTTCTCTTCTCTTCTCTTCTTTTTTCTTCTCTTCTCTTCTCTTCTCTTCTTTTCTTTTCTTTTTTTTTTTCTTTCTCTTTGGTATATAGACTTTGTAGTGGTATCACTGGATCAAAAGGTATGCACAATTTAGTTGTCCTCTGAATATACTCCCAATTAGCTTTCCAGAATAGTTGGGTCAGTTCACAACTCCACCAACAATGCTATAATGTCACAAATTTTTGACATTGTCTCCAACATTTATCATTTTCCCTTTTTGTTATATTAATCAATCTGATATGTATGAGATGGTATCTCAGAGATGTTTTAATTTATATTTCTCTAATTAAAAATACTCTAGAGAACCTTTTCATATTCCTCTAATTAGCTGTGACTTCTTCATCTGAAAATATTCTATTCACATCTTTTAACCATTTATCAATTTGGGGAATATGTTTCTATAAATTTGCCTCAGTTCTTTAAATCTGAAAAATAAAGCTTTTAGCAAAGATTTTTGCTGTAAAAATTGTTTTCTAGCTTTCTGTTTTCCTTTTAATCTTCGTTGCATTAGTTTGGTTTATGCAAACCTTTTCTGATATGATAAAAATTATGTAATTTATATTTTGCAACACTCTCAGCATTTTACTTGTTCCGAAATTCTTCCCTTTTTTTATAGATATGACAGATAAACTATTTCTTGCCCTCTTTATTTGCCCTTGGTATATAATGTATGATGTAGTCTATATATGGTTTTACACTTATCTCTATTGTATTCAGATCACTTAAATCACTATAGATCTATGCTTAGATCACTTAGATCATTAGATCATTTAGTACTGTATCTTGTGTACTGAATCTATTTTATTAATCCAACATTTTATATATATATATATATATATATATATATATATATATAATAAAAAAGTATATCTCTCCTTCTAGGGGATGGGGGATATTATCCCCAATATTTTTCCTTGGGAACAGAAGCCTCTCCCTGACTTTCTGCTCTGGGGCCAGTAATGCTATTTGCTTTCCCAATGCTTTGGGTTGGCTTGTCCTAGCCCTGCCTGCTATGCCGGATTGAGAGTGCCTTCTGTGCTTGGCTTGAAGATTTCATATCTGCCCCTCTGAGTCAGAATGGAGAATCCAATACTAATACTTCTGGGTTGTACTTTGAGTAAGAACCTCCTGCTAGATTGCTGTGCTTGGCTGCATTCCCTTCTGCCCAATTGAAATGGACCTTTCCTAAAGTCCTTCCAAAATGCCTTAAGCTAGAAAATTGTTTCACTTGGAAGGTTTGTAGATTCTTTCACTACAGAATCCATTCTAAGCCTTGTTCTAGCATTGATCCTGAGGGAAACTGGAGAGATCTCAGACACTGTCTTGGCTTCTCTGTAGTATTATTCCTCCCTTGAAAGAATTATGATTTTAAATGTTATCCATTTCTGGAGAAAGAATTTGTAGAATTTGAATACATATTGAAGCATACTTCTCTTTTGGTACATGGCTAAGATGGAAATATTTTGCTTAATTGCACATGTATCATCTATGTCAAATTGCTTATCTTCTCAAGGAAGGGAGTGGTGAGGAAGGAAGAAAAAAAATTGGAACTCAAAAACGGAAAAACCTAATTTAAAAATTTTTTGTTTACAGGTAATTGAGAAAAAAATTAAAAATATTGCACTGAATTTGAAATTGAATTCAAAATATTGTGCTGAATTTGATCTAAGTTTGAATGCTAGCCATACCCTTACCATGTGTAACCTTGGATAAGCCACTCATCTCTTTTCTTATTTTCTTTAGCTAAAATAATAAAAAGATTAGATGCACTCTAGATTTCTGGATGCTTAGGTATAATATGAAACCTAATAATAAAAGTTAAGATTTATAAGTGTCCATTTATATACTGTTAGACACAGTTAATATGTTAGATCAATGGTAGCAAACTCAAAAAGAAAAAAAAAAAATGGATCACTAATCCATACATAAGGATCCTTTTAGGCTTCTTATTTACATAAATTTAAAATGTAATATTATCTGTTTTATTATATTTTTATTAACTTTGCTGAATATTTCCCAAATACATCTCAATCTGGTTGGGCTAGCTGGGTGCATCTCTGTGTCAGATGTTTTAACTGAAATGCTTTTACTTTTTTCCTGAAAAAATATCTTTGTGGCAGGAGCCCTCCTGGCCAACACATGGTATGTAGCCATGTAAGGGTTTCTGCCTGCTCAGCGGCCACCTCTGGCCCTGGCGTCTTTCTAACTAAACTTTACTTCCAAATTTCTACAATAAACCTTTTATTTAGCAATCTAGGTTTTCGGGCCTGTAAATTCATTTACAGGGGACACTGCGCCTCATGGGATTATCTTATTATCTATGCGCCAAGAAATGGGGTTCCCGCTTTTCTTTCCCTCATTATTTGATGGCCCTACAGGGATCCCAAAAATTGTTACCCCAAAAACTAACCTTAACCTTTTCAGGTCTCTCAGAATCAATCTTCATCCTTAGCAGTTCAAGCAGCTCCCGGGAAGAATATCTGTGTTCCTACCCTTGTCTCACTCTATCTCTAAAACATAGGGCACCCAGACCGGGTTTGGGGTGCGAGCAAAAATCTCCTGTGGAGACTACTTGCTTTTCAGGAAAAAAGCTCTCCTTTTGTCTCACTCTAAAGGCTTTTTCTAGAGACAAAAGACCTTCTTTTCCAAGGCATTTCTAATCCCTTTATCTCGCCAGAAAAGCCTGCCCTCAGGCTGAAACTCTGACACACAGGAGAGTGTCTCTTCTTCACCTCTTCCCCCCCCCCCCCACATGGCCATCCCTCTTAGGTCCCAGGCCAGCAGTCTCTTCTGGGGGAGAAATCTGTGTTTGAGCCCCTCTTGCACTCCAGTGTAGTGATCAGGCTTTAGCCACGAGGAGACAGTCAATGGATTAGGTGAACTTGGAGATGTGTCTCTACCCAACTGTGCGAGCCTTCATCTTTGCCACTGGAGAAGCACTGGATAAGATAACATCTCTCTCTCCCCCCATCCTCTCTCTTTTCTGACATCTCCCATGTGGCTTGGCAACCTGCCATTTAAATACTCCCATCCTGTCCCCTTCTTGGGGTACAGTGGGGAGATTTGGGGACTCTTTTCAAGATCTCTAGAAACGCCCCTCACAAAGCTTTTACCTGGCTCTTAAAGGCTTCCAGCCCTCTCAGAGAACTATCTTGTCCCATACATTTAAAAATGGGACTTGGCTTCCTGATTTAGTCATCCTGCATTAGAACATGTTCTCTAGGCTGGATATAGGATTTTCTAAGCCTCAGAGCATACTTACCTGCTCTCTAAAGCCTAGATATAGAATTTAAACTGCTAAAGCATTGGCATTCTATGCCCCATATGCCAATAATTAAAGGTTTCTTTTCTGAAGTGCAGCTTTGGCCACGCTGTCATTTCAGAAAGGAGATCTTTGTAATTTTGGCTGGGGAACAAAAATTCCAAATCCAGGCAAATTAATATTAAGAGAGTGAAAATAGTTTCTTTTATCTTTCCCTCATCCTGACTGCAACAGGAGGAGAATTAAGAGATTGAAGCTATTAAAATACCCCTTAACTACTTTTAATTTGGCGCCTCTCTAGAATCTTTCTCTGTTCTGGTGTGCAACAGTTCTCCTTTTTTTACTGCCTCAGTTTCTTTAAATTTTCTCTTTTTTGCCTGAACTTCTGGCATTTCAGTCCAGGAAGCCAGGGATATAGAATAAGAATAGATTCTCCCTCAAGCTGCCTTTTAGAGAATGGCTAAATTAACACCTGAATTCTATGTAGAGTTCCAATCTCTCTCTAATAGCCCAACCCCCAACTTTCTTTTCTGGAGTCGTGTATCTCCAATTAGGGTATGACTTTTCTAAATCTCCAAACGCCCCACACCCTAATCACTAGAAGATGGGTGGGGTAGGACTTGAACCACTATTCTCTGCATTAAGTTCCTTGTAGCCTCAGGTAAATGCTAGCTACCTTCCCCTCCCTCTGCCTCTTCTAACAGAATAGGGAGGGGCCATGTGGGATTTCTCCACACTCACCTTCCACCAAAAAGGTTCTGAGTGAGATAGGCCGGCTTTCAAACTAATCAATCTATTTTTTTAAGATTTCGTTAAAACTGGGGGATTTGCTAAAACTGTTTGACTATTGCTCTGTATGAGAAAACTTTAACTATTGCTGTATAAACTTATTTAACTATTGCTGCATAAAACTTTGACTATTGCTGTTTCAGAAAATTTACTAATCTATTATGTATAATCTGATAATTTCTGTAAACAGGGGAGGAAGGAAACTGAGATTTCAGCTGGTCAGAAAATTGGGAAAAACATGTCTTATTTCAGTTCAGGCTGAATTGGAAACTATTTTACTCTGTTTAAAATTTACTAGACTATGATTTGCTGAGTTATGTTTTAACTTTGAAATCTCTTATTCAGTCTTTGGGATTATTCTTTAGAAACAACAAAAAATCAGACACCTGTCCAAAGACTGGCAGCCTCTCTGATCTGTTTCTCCACTCCCGTTACTCTAGTTCCTTTATTATTTCAGCATTCGACATCAGGACTCTAATGTCTTGGTCTAACTGCATAATTTACTCAGAAATCTGTCTTGCTCAAGAAAGCGAGAATGAAGCTCTCAACTTCATTTTCTCTCTCTCAGAGCCCCTTGACTTGGGGTGCCTTCTCAGGGCAGCAGGACTGCCTTGAGCACTGCTACACAGCAGACGCTGAGTTAAATGCACAAATGACCACAGACCTAAAGACTGTCCATCTCTGGCTGAGATGCCCCCCAACTGCAGAGATTCAAACAGGGAGGCGTGTGTCTCTCTGAATAAGGAGTGCTGTTCTATGCTAATAATTCTGGGGTTATCGGGGGAGAAACTGGTCCTTGCCACAAGTCCTTGCATTTTCTAGTTTTAGTCTGGTTTATTTGTTTTATTGTCCTGACTCAGTTTCCCTAATTATTCTGACTCAGTCCTGCCTCAGTTTCCCTGCCTCTTAGTTCTGCAAAACCTCCCCCTGCCTCTTTATCAGAATACTTGATAAGATCTTATGTTTCAGAATAGCAGAATGTCTCTCCCATCCCAAGCTATGGGAATGTCTTATCAAGATGCTGCCTCCACTGATTATGTCATCTCTCTAGAAACCTACTCCAATATTGCTCTTGCCTCTATTTCAGTCTTCTTGATTTACTGTTCATGACATAACACAAATCCCCACCCACTATCAGCGAGGTGGGACAGCTCAATTTCCCGGGACTTGATTGACGCTGTCTGGAGCTCTATGCTAAAGCCAAGCATTGCTCATTGAGATGTCATGGCACAGCTCTGATGAAATAGAGACAAAATAGTAAGTTTTCGTCGTATCTTTCTCTCTCTCTCAGGGATGCCTAAAGGGAATAAAGGCTATAGAGTTGGGGTCCGGTTACTACCTCTTAATAAACTCCACTTAACAGATTAACTAATCTATCTCCACTCACCTTGACAGGGCTTCCCTGCTGTTAGGACACACCCAGCAAAGCTAGCCCCTTTGAAGCCAAAAGGTTGGGAAAGAGCAATATTAAAACTTAGCCTGCGTTTCTGTGAATGTCATCCATACTTTGGTAGTATTTATTTCTAAGTTTAACTGCTAACTTCTTGAATTTTCTTATGTGGAATTAGACATTCTGCATATGATTGTATTTGCATTGGATATTTTAAAAACAAACTGATTTGTATGAATAATGTTCACTTATGAAACATCTACTTGGAAATGAACTCATTGGGACAAATTCCTTATTATCAATATAAGATTATTATAAATATTTGTTTAGAATTTATGTGGGCAATCATATCACTCTTGATCTTATTGGGAATGGTTCCAGTTTATCCCCATTATATATGATGCTTACTAAAACTTTAAATAGATGCTACTCACTATTTTAAGGAAAAGTCCATTTATGCCTACACTCTCAAGTATTTTTAATAGGAATGGGTGTTGGATTTTATTAGATGCTTTTTCTGCATCTATTGAGTTGATCATAGCTTTTTTTTGTTAATTTGATTATCATATAGTCAGTTATGCTAATAGTTTTTCTAATATTGAACCAGTCCTCCATTCCTGGTATAAATCCTACTTGGTCATGGTGTATTATCTTGGAGATGATTTTCTGTAATCTTTTTGCTAATATTTTATTTAAGAATTTAGCATCAATATTCATTAGGGAGATTGATCGATATTTTGTTTTTTCTCTGTTTTCATCCCACCTGGTTTAAGTATCAGTGCTGTGTCTATGTCATAAAAGGAATTTGGTAGGATTCCTTCATTCCCTATTTTTTAAAATATTATATATAGCATTGGAGTTAATTGTTCTTTAAATGTTTGGTAGAATTCACATGTAAATCAATCAGATCCTGAGGATTTTTCCTAGGGAGTTGATTAATAGCTTGTTCTATTTCTTTTTCTATAATAGGACTATTTAAGCAATTTATTTCCTCTTCTTTTAATCTGGGCAGTCTGTATTTTTGAAGATATCCATCCATTTCACTTAGGTTATCAAATTTATTGGCATAAAATTGGACAAAGTACCTCCTAATTATTTCTCTGGTTTCTTCTTCCTTGGTGGAAAGTTCTCTTCATTTTTGAGACTAACACTTTGATTTTCCTTTTTCCTTTTTCTATTCAAATTTACCAAAGATTTATCTATTTTGTTATTTTTTTCATAAAACTAACCCTTAGTTTTATTTATTAATTGAAAAGTTTTCTTTTCTTTTGATTCTATTAATCTCTCCTTTTATTTTTAGAATTTCAAGTTTAGTGTTTGATTGGGGGGTCTTTAATTTGCTCTTTTTCTAGATTTTTTAGTTGCAAGCCTAATTCATTGATCTTCTCTTTATTTTATGCAAGTAAACCTCTAGAGATATAAAAATTTCCCTTATTACCACTTTGGCTGCTTACCACACATTTTGGTATATCTTCTCATTATTTTCTTTCTCTTGGGTGAAATACTTGTGTTTATGATTTACTGTTTCACTCATTCATTATTTAGGATGAGATTATTTAGTTTCCAATTACTTTTTGGTCTGTTTTCCCCCTACCTTTTTACTGAATGTAGTTTTTTATTGCCTTGTTATCTGAAAAGAATGCATTTAATGTTTCTGTCTTTAAGGATTTGATTTTAGGTACTTATTTCCTAATATATGGATGAACTGCCAAGAACTACTGTCTCCATTTTGTTTTCTCCAAAAATCTATCATACTTAACTTTTCTAGTATTCTATTTATGTCTTTAAATTTGTTTTTTTTTTGTGTGTGTGGTTTGATTTATCTAATTCTAAGAGTGCAATGTTGAGATCTCCCACTATTATAGTTTTGCTGTCTATTTCTTCTTGCAGCTCTCTTAACTTCTCCTTTGGGAATTTAGATGCTATAGTACTTGGTGCATATATGTAGTAATCAATTGTATTGTTATTGCTTCATTATCTAGGGTATCCTTTAGCAAAATACTCTTTTCATTAGGTCAATTTTTGCTTTTGCTTGATTTGAGATAAGGATGGCTACCCCTGCAGTTTTTTATTCTCCTGAAGCATAGTAGATTCTTCTCTAGCCTTTTACTTTTACTCTGTATGTATCGCCCTGCTTTACATGTGTTTCTTGGAAACAACATATTGTAGAATTCTGGCTTTTGATCCAGTCTGCTATCCATCTCTGTTTTATGGGAAAGTTCATTCCATTCATATATACAGTTAAAACTACTAATTCTGTATTTCCTGACATCTTATTATTCCCACATTATACTTTTTTCCTTTCCCGTTTACCTCCCTCCCTAATGTTCAACTTAGGGGCACCACTTGCCTCAAGCAGCCTTCCCCTTTTGGAATCCTTTTCCCTTAGAGTCCCTCCCCTTTTCTTATGCCTTTCCCCTACTATTTCTGTATTTCCTTCTATTTAGCCTACCCTTTCCCACTTTTTTAATGAGGTAAGAAATTTCTCTATAAACCATATATGTCTAATATTTTCTCTTTGAGCAATATCTGATTAGAGTAAGATTCAAACAAACAATGTTCATTCCCTTCCCTTCATTCCCTCAGATACAGTTGGTTTCCTTTGCCTCTTTGAGAGATGTGATTTCCCTCTTTTTCCCTCCATTTCCCCCTTTTTCTGATACAATCCCCTTTCTACTTCTACTTCCTTTTTTATATTATAACAATAAAATCCATTTATACATACACTTTCTATGTATACCCATAACAGAAATACAATTATCAAGAGTTCTTTTTATGCTTCTCTTGAGTCCTGTATTTGGACATCAAATTTTTTTGTTTATCTCTGTTTTTTTTTTTCATCAGAAATAAATGGAATTCACCTCTTTCATTGAATGTCCATCTTCTTCCCTGGAAGAAAATACTCAGTTTAGTTTAGCTGGATAGTTTATTCTTGGCTGTATTCCAGATTCTTTTGCCTTTTGGAAAATCAGATTTCAGGCTTTTCAATACTTTGATGTGGACACTCCTAGATCCTGAGTGATCCTTATTGTGGCTCCTTGGTATTTGAATTGTTTTGTTGTTGTTGTTGTTGTTGTTGTTTGTTGTTGTTGTTGTTGTTGTTGTTTGTTGTTGTTGTTGTTGTTTTTTCTGGCTGCTTGTAATATTTTTAATTGGTCCAATAATTCTGAAATTTAGCCATGATATTACTTGGAGTTTTCATTTTAAGGTCTCTTTCAGCAAATGTTCGATGAATTATTTCAATGGCTATTTTACCTTCTGATTCTATGACATCTGGGCACTTCTTTTTGCTGATTTCCTGAAAAATGGTGTTTAGGCTCTCTTTTTCATCATGATTTTCAGGGAGTCCAATAATCCTTAGATTATCTTTCCTAGATCTATTTTCCAGATTTGTTGTTTTCCCAAGTAGATATTTCACATTTTTACTCTTTTTTTTTTTCTTTTTTCATTTTTTTGGTTTTGGTTGACTGATTCTTGATGTCTCATTGAATCATTCATTTCCATTTGTTAAGTTCTGATTTTTAATGAGTTATTTTCTTCATTTACTTTTTTAAAACTTCTTTTTGTATATGTTCAATTGAGTTTTTAAATGAGCTGTTTTGTTTAAAGGAATTTTTTTTTCCATTTCCCAAATTTTTTTTTAAGGAGTTACTTTCTTTTTCCAGTTCACAAATTCTGCTTTCCTGGGAGTTCTTTACCTTTTCCATTTCACATTTCAAGGAGTTTTTTTTTTTTTTGCTTTGTTTTGTTTTGTTTTTAATGAGTTATATGCCTTTTAAAAAATCTCTTTGCAGAATTTTCCTTTTCTTTCCCCATTTTTCTTGTAGCTCTCTCTTTGTAATTTCTTCTAGGAGAGCCTTGTGTGGTGGGGACCAGGTTATATCACCCTTTGGAGCTTAGTCTGGAGACAATCTTTTATTAGTCTCCTCAGGGTTAGAAATTTGTTCTCGTTCACTATAGAAGCTGTCTATAGTTAGAGCCCACTTTGCTCTATTACTCATTTTTACTCATTTTTTTTTTTTTAACTGGGATCTGCTTGTAGGGCAAGGAGGTTCCAAGCTTCCTCTACAAACCAGGGTGGGATAGCAGCTGCACAGCGAACAGAAGCTATGCTGAGATCCTGCTGAGTAATTTCTGGTGCTAGGTGAGTGTGGCCATGTCCCATGATACTCTGGTGTTCTAGGGTACACTCTCCATCTTTTGTATTTGTGATGGATGTTTTATAACTTCTCTGCTGATCCACTGCTCTGCAACCAAAGAAGAGTAGCCAGTACTGTGGTATAGTGCTGCTGCAAACTCTCTGCTCTGTAGAGACTGCACCTTGCCCCGGGTCTGCTCAGCATGTCCTGGCCTCCATGTTCTGGCCTCCTTGTCCTGGCCTCCTCCTGTGCCTAATCAAGACAGACCTTTTTTGGCTATCTTCAAAATTATCTTCTGTTAATAATTTGTTGCACTCCCAATATCCATGGATTCCACCAGCTAAGCACTATTTGAGAGGCTGAATATTCAGTAATGAGGGTGGTAGGGGAGCTCAGAAAAAAAGCTTGTGTCTTCTCTGCCATCTTGGCTTTACCCCTGATTCTTCTGTTCTATAAGCATTTTAAGGACTAAGGAACCAAATTATTGGGCATTTCTTTTCTTTTCCATGATAAGGGGTAGGATAAATTGTCATTTTATTGCTTAACAAAAATTTTGTTTGATTAAAATCATAGTAAATCATCTGGAATAAATAGAATATTTTAGCTGACTTGGTAGAAATATTGAGTCTTGATATGAAGGTAAGAGATTCATTATCCCACTGAAGAAAGAAATAGTCTTAAAAAAGCCAAAATTATGTAGAATTTCCCTTATGGAGTTCCATGGAGGGTTAAGTATTGTCTGGAGAGAAATACTAAGTGATTGGTAATACAATGTAAATCCTCTACCATCTTAGGCCCTTGAAGAAATTGCATAGACCTTTAGCTACTGTACTATAACCCAAATCTGTGATAGAGACTGGTGACAGAATTTTAAATCTGGCAGTTCCCCTAAATTTTTTTCAGCACCTTTATATCAGCAAATGAGAAATATTATGAAAGAGACTTATTTTACTGATAGACCCACCCAATTTTATTGCAAAGGAGATGGCACACTCTTCATGAGATTATTATTGCTTTGATTTTCCTGTTGCCAGAGGCATAAAAGGACAAACTCTTTGGCAAATGGTGTATAAACTGTAATGAAATTCCCATTGCTCTGTGGAGAAACTTCCTGCTATGTGGTAAGCATTGCTGTAGAGACAGAGAACAAAAGATCTCATTGTCCCACCTACCTTGAATTATATTCCCTCCTCACCTAAACCTTTTTGAAATCACTATCTTCTTCATGTCTCATTCAGTTTAGACCTCAGCACCTCAGTTTAGTCAGTCTTTATTTTTTTTCAATTCTCCCCAAATTAACTTGTATTTATTTATCTTCATTTAAGCTATATCCATCTGTGGTAAATTGATTAAGGGTAGAGCTAATTTCACTGTTATCTTTGCATTTGTAGAACCTATTAAATTGAAATATTATGCTCATTTTAAAGATGAAGATTTTGAGATTTAAAGAGGTTAAGTGACGTACTCATATTCACATTGTCTAATAAACAAACCTAGACTTTTAGAGATCATTGTACTATGTACAGCACAACTGCCTTTGGAAATGGGAAGACAAAATTATATTTTTTCCTCCTATTGCTTCTCTCTGATGGTCTTGAAACTATCAAGAGAAAGAAAAAAATGTAGTTAAATGAGGCATCAGGAGAGTAAAAACTCTGAATGTATTATTGATTCATATTCTGATAGATAATGTAATCAATCAATCAACAAATATTTTAAAGTTTCTTATATGTACCAAGCATTCTATGCACTAGGCTAACAAAGAAAAAAGTAAAACAGTCTTTCCCCTTTATAATAAGCTTACATTCTAATTGAAAATATGAAAAACAGCTTCTTTAAAGCTTAAACATTTTACTCATATCCAACCCATGAGGTAGAATTAATGAAAGTATTAATAGCACCTCCTATTTATAATTGAGTATGAAGTGTATAAATGATTGAACATGAGCTTATATGTATATAATATATAAAAATAATACTTAGTATTGCTACATATATCAATTGCATATAAATGAACATGTTTTATACATAAATGTGTTATGTACATATTGTTTACATGTACACATATCAATTCCATTGAATTGTCTCTGTTTATACATATAGTAAATGAAGTCAGAGTGCTTTGATTCCAACTTCAATGATCTTTACACATATGAAAAATCATCCTATTTATCATTTATTTTCCTCCATTCAAGAGCATCTTTCTTTCACTACTCATTTCTTGAAGATAATTTCTCCTCTTAGCAAAGTTAGAGTCTGAAGTGAAGGGAATCAGATGGTGAGATAATGACTAAAATACAAGAGTTAAATGTATAATAATGGAGTATTCACAAGTTTTGGAGTCAAAAAACCCGAGTTCACATCCTACTTTGTACAAACACTGCTAATATGACCTTGAACAATTACTGAAACTTAGTGGTACTCAGTTTACTGGACACTAAAATGAGCAGTTGAACTAAATGGTCTCTGAGGTCCCTTTCATCTCTAGATTTGTGATCCTACAATATCTTCACACATTGCCAAACCCTTACCCCTCCTTTTTTCTGTCTTATTCCATTTAGAGAAAGTGTGAAGAACAACTGGAATGTAATTGAAGAGGCATACCCCATTTTCAAATGTTGACATAAGTGCTCTCAGTGTGTGTCTCAACAGATGCTTGAAAATTAAGTGGCTGACTCTAACCCAGTTTTCAATCAAACATGGCCTTATTGAGCATTTCAAGTACAACCTGCTTTACAGAGCAGCAGCAGTTTGTGCCTTTCCACTGATTCCCTGTGGATTGAAACATAGAAGAGATTCTTCACTCCCTTTGGAAAATTCTCATCATACAAAATCCTAAATTCCATTCAGTGCATTAGTTTCCCTGAGCAACTCTCTATGCTTTTTTTCAGAAATACATTCAGATATTTATTAATATTTACTGACTTTGTTTTATTCTGGATATGAATTGCACAAGATAGTTTTAGTGAAAACAATTGTGCCTAACAACTAAAACGTATGAAAATAAGGCATTTCCTTTTATGTAGTTCCATATATTATTCATCATGATTAATTAATTATGAACCAGCATGAGAAATCATGGTGTAATGAGAAGTGTACTGAACTTGGAATCAGAAGTTATGGGTTCAAGTTTCTAGTTCCATAATAACTAAACAACTTTGGATGAATCATTTAACTCTTTCTGACTTAGTTTCATAGATACAAAATGGGTAACTAAACTTATATTACCTAATTCAAAGAATTGTTTAGAAAAACATGCTTTATAAACCTTAAATTATTATATAAATGTGAATTGGTAAGATGTATAATAATTTAAGGTTTATAAAGCATGTTCTTTATGTACATGGTAGATACTGTTTCTCTACTCCCCACCCTCCCCATACTTGGTAGCACAAATAAGAACTCACTGAGAACTTCTTAACTGATTTGTATACTTACTCTTCCTCCCCCTTCTCCTTTTTCTCATTTTCTTTCTCCTTTCCCCATCTTCTTCCTCTTCTTCCTTTTTCTTTCTTTTTTTTCTATATCACATAATTCAAATTCAAGCTTCTTAACTCTTGATGCAGCATTATATATATTACCTTCCTCGTCATTGATTCTTAGATATTAATTAGATTATTGCATTGTAAGACTTTGCTTTTTTCTCAGTATCATTGCTTATTGATATCATCTCCAGAACAGAATTAGTGGGAAAGGTTTTTTTTGTTTTGTTTTGTTTTGTTTTTAATTAGTATCACTAGAGTCTTTCTATTTGGATATTGCCATTATTTTTTTTAAATCTGTTTGATTGTAAGGATATTTAAATTTGATTTTAATATGAGATTCTCAGATTTGATTTCCTCTTATACTTCCATATCATGGATAATTGAGAATAAATTATATGCTTATTTAATCTGGAATAAATATGAGTGGATGAAATAATTTTCATCACAATATTTCACTTGAAAGATTTAGTGGACTATTTATGGTTCAAACAGAATAGGGAAGCATATTTATATGAAAATGAAGGTTGAGAGTAAAAATAACTGAAACTTTACACAGGGCTAGAAGTGAGATTAATTTCTTAAATTAAATTCTACCATCAGCTTTGATTGCTTTGTCTGTAACCTTAAGCAAGTTAGATAACCTTTCACATCATTTGACCAAAATGCAAAATGGGGTTAATTACATTATCATTCATAGTCCAACCGCCTATAGTCATTGCAAAATCATTCTTATGATGCATTTGGAGTTATTTAATGGATATTAATAAAAAAGAAGATACTAATAAAAACACGTTAAGAATAAATTTGAATATGATGGTACACAGTTTGGGAAAAGGATATTATGTTTGGAAGATTGAGAATATTTTTTTTCTTTTTTCTAGGTTCATTCATTTTCTAGATCATTATTGTTTTATTGATTGAAACAATGAAAACATTTATTTTAGTTCACTTACCTTGGCAAAATAGTTTAGTAATATACACATAGATTGTGAGGTTGATACCTGCATAAACAAAGCTAGCTCAGTGTTTTGGAATGCTCTGAAGAAGAAGATGGGATAAAAGAGACATTAGATTGCCTACCAAACTGAAATATTACCAAACTGTTGTTCTGACTTCATTGGTACATGCCTAGATGGCAACCAGCACTATGCCAGAGAACTGAGTCACTTACACTTACAATTGTCTTAGTTAGCTTCTGAAGATCATCTAGCAAGATAAGGTACCAGACACCGAGATTGCTTCTAGAACTAAAATGCAAACATCAAAACTCTGCTCACAGAGAGCAGAACTGTGGTTATATTTTTCAAACGACAAATGTATATTAGCCTAAAAGACTATTTTTACAGAGAACTCACAGAAGGCTGACACTCATATAGTAGTCAGAAGAAATAATATACATATACTCTAAAGGTTTTTCTAAAGAACTTTGGAATCAATTATGAGCCATGATAGACATTGGAAAGCTTTGCCTGGCATGATTTGCTTAGCAAAATTGTAGTAGCTCAAAAGAAATGTGAGATGTGCAAATTTTATTTTATTTTTTATTTTTTTCCCTGAGGCTGGGGTTAAGTGACTTGCCCAGGGTCACACAGCTAGGAAGTGTTAAGTGTCTGAGACCAGATTTGAACTCAGGTCCTCCTGAATTCAGGGCTGGTGCTCTATCCACTGCACCACCTAGCTGTCCCGAAATGTGCAAATTAAGACAACTCCACTCCAAATGTTCATATGGACTATTTAGGCTTGACCTGTAGTAGAGCCTTCCTAAGCTCATATTAGTCTGATAAACCACAGTCACACACACTAAATCTATACACACTAAATCTCAACTCCAATATCATGATGTCATTTTTATCCTCTTCCAGCAAAAAGAATTAGCCAAAGTTTCACATACATTATCTCAATTGATTTCTACACCAATGTTATGAGGTCAATATTGTAGATTTTCTTTCTTTCTTTTTTTTTTTTTAATTTTTTATTTTATTTTATAATTATAACATTTTTTGACAGTACATATGTATGGGTAATTTTTTACAACATTATCCCTTGCACTTACTTCTATTCAGATTTTTTCCCTTCCTTCCCCAACCCCCTCCCCCAGATGGCAAGCAGTCTTATATATGTTAAATATATTACAGTATAATTTAGATACAATATATGTGTATAGAACCGAATTTTTTGTTGCACAGGAAGAATTGGATTCAGAAGGTAAAAATAACAGTTTACATTCATTTCCCAGTGTTCCTTTTCTGGATGTAGCTGGTTCTGTCCATCATTAATCAATTGGAATTGGATTAGCTCTTCTCTATGTTGAAGAAATCCACTTCCATCAGCATACATCCTCGTACAGTATCATTGTTGAAGTGTATAATGATCTTCTGGTTCTGCTCGTTTCACTCAGCATCAGTTGATGTAAGTCTCTCCAAGCCTCTCTGTATTTCTCCTGTTGGTCATTTCTTATAGAACAATAATATTCCATAACATTCATATACCATAGTTTACCCAACCATTCTCCAATTGATGGACATCCATTCATCTTCCAGCTTCTAGCCACTATGAAAAGGGCTGCCACAAACATTTTGGCACATACAAGTCCCTTTCCCTTTTCTAGTAGTTCCTTGGGGTATAAGCCCAGTAGTAGTATGGCTGGGTCAAAGGGTATGCACATTTTGATAACTTTTTGGGCATAATTCCAGATTGCTCTCCAGAATGGTTGGATTCTTTCACAACTCCACCAACAATGCATCAGTGTCCCAGTTTTCCCACAGTCCCTCCAACATTCATCGTTATTTGTTCCTGTCATCTTAGCCAATCTGACAGGTGTGTAATGATACCTCAGAGTTGTCTTAATTTGCATTTCTCTGATCAATAGTGATTTGGAACACTCATATGAGTGGAAATAGTTTTAATTTCATCATCTGAAAATTGTCTGTTCATATCCTTTGACCATTTATCAATTGGAGAATGGCTTGATTTCTTATAAATTAAAGTCAATTCTCTGTATATTTTGGAGATGAGGCCTTTATCAGAACCTTTAACTGTAAAAATGTTTTCCCAATTTGTTACTTCCCTTCTAATCTTGTTTGCATTAGTTTTGTTTGTGCAGAAACTTTTTAATTTGGTGTAATCAAAATGTTCTATTTTGTGATCAATAATGGTCTCCAGTTCTCCCTTGGACACAAACTCCTTCCTCCTCCACAAGTCTGAGAGGTAGACTATCCCATGTTCCTCCAATTTATTTATGATTTCATTCTTTATGCCTAAATCTTGGACCCATTTTGATCTAATCTTAGTATGTGGTGTTAAATGTGGGTCCATGCCTAGTTTCTGCCATACTAATTTCCAGTTTTCCCAGCCGTTTTTGTCAAATAATGAATTCTTATGCCAAAATTTGGGATCTTTGGGTTTGTCAAAGATTAGATTGCTATTTTTATTCACTATCTTGCCCTGTGAACCTAACCTATGCCACTGATCAACTAGTCTATTTCTTAGCCAATACCAAATGGTTTTGGTGACTGTTGCTTTATAATATAGCTTTAAATCAGGTACACTTAGACCACCTTCCTCTGACTTTTTTTTCATTAGTTCCCTTGCAATTCTCGACCTTTTATTCTTCCATATGAATTTTGTTGTTATTTTTTCTAGGTCATTGAAATAGTTTCTTGGGAGTCTGATTGGTATAGCACTAAATAAATAGATTAGTTTGGGGAGTATTGTCATCTTTATTATATTCGCTCGGCCTATCCAAGAACATTGAATGTCTTTCCAATTATTTAAATCTGACTTTATTTTTGTGGCAAGTGTTTTGTAATTTTGCTCATATAATTCCTGACTCTCCTTTGGTAGATATATTCCCAAATATTTTATACTATCGACTGTTATTTTGAATGGAATTTCTCTTTGTATCTCTTGCTGTTGGATTGTGTTGGTAATGTATAAAAATCCTGAGGATTTATGTGGATTTATTTTGTATCCCGCGACTTTGCTAAAATTCTGAATTATTTCTAATAGCTTTTTAGCAGAGTCTTTGGGGTTCTCTAAGTATACCATCATGTCATCTGCGAAAAGTGACAATTTGATTTCTTCATTTCCTACTCTAATTCCTTGGATCTCTTTCTCGGCTCTTATTGCCAAGTCTAGAGTTTCTAGTACTATATTGAATAGTAATGGTGATAGTGGGCAACCTTGTTTCACTCCTGATCTTACAGGGAAAGGTTCTAGTTTATCACCATTACATATGATGTTTACTGAAGGTTTTAAATATATGCTCCTTATTATTTTAAGGAATAGTCCATTTATTCCTATACTCTCAAGCGTTTTTAGTAGGAATGGATGTTGGATTTTATCAAATGCCTTTTCTGCATCTATTGAGATGATCATATGGTTTTTATTAATTTGATTATTAATATGGTCAATTATACTAATAGTTTTCCTAATATTAAACCAGCCCTGCATTCCTGGTATAAATCCCACTTGGTCATAGTGTATTATCCTGGGGATGATTTTCTGAAGTCTATTTGCTAATATCTTATTTAGATTTTAGCATCAATATTCATTAAGGAAATTGGTCTATAGTTTTCTTTCTCAGTTTTCGATCTACCTGGTTTAGGTATCAGTACCATGTCTGTGTCATAGAAGGAATTTGGTAGGACTCCTTCAATCCCTATTTTTTCAAATAGTTTACATAGCATTGGAGTTAGTTGTTCTTTAAATGTTTGGTAGAATTCACCTGTAAATCCATCTGGTCCTGGGGACTTTTTCTTAGGAAGTTGGTTAATAGCTTGGTCTATTTCTTTTTCTGAGATGGGACTATTTAGACTACTTACTTTTCCTCTGTTAATCTGGGCAAGCTATATTTTTGAAGGTATTCTTCCATTTCATTTAAATTATCGAATTTATCAGCATAAAGTTGAGCAAAGTAGCTCCTAACTATTGTTCTAATTTCCTCTTCATTAGTGGTGAGTTCACCCTTTTCATTTTCAAGACTATCAATTTGCTTTTTCTCTTTCCTTTTTTTAATCAGGTTTACTAAGGGTTTGTCTATTTTGTTGGTTTTTTCATAAAACCAACTCTTAGTTTTATTAATTAATTCAATAGTTTTTTTACTTTCAATTTTATTAATCTCACCTTTTATTTTTTGAATTTCAAGTTTTGTGTTTGTCTGGGGGTTTTTAATTTGTTCCTTTTCTAGCAATTTTAGTTATAAACCCAATTCGTTGGCCCTCTCTTTCTCTATTTTATGCAAGTATGCCTGTAGAGATATAAAACTTCCCCTTATTACTGCTTTGGCTGTATCCCACACATTTTGGTATGATGTCTCATTATTGTCATTCTCTTGGGTGAAGTTATTCATTATGTCTATGATTTGCTGTTTTACCCAATCATTCTTTAGTATAAGATTATTTAGTTTCCAATTATTTTTTGGTCTCTTTTCCCCTGGCTTTTTATTAAATGTTATTTTGATTGCATTATGGTCTGAAAAGGATGCATTTACTATTTCTGCCTTACTGCATTTGATTTTGAGGTTTTTATGCCCTAGTATATGATCAATTTTTGTATAGGTTCCATGAACTGCTGAGAAGAAAGTATATTCCTTTCTGTCTCCATTTAGCTTTCGCCAAAGATCTATCATATCAAACTTTTCTAGTATTCTATTTACCTCTTTGACTTCTTTCTTATTTATTTTGTGGTTTGATTTATGTAATTCTGAGAGTGCAAGGTTGAGATCTCCCGCTATTATAGTTTTGCTATCTATTTCCTCTTGCAGCTCTCTTAATTTCTCTTTTAAGAATTTAGATGCTGCACCACTTGGTGCATACATGTTTAATATTGATACTGCTTCACTATTGATGCTTCCCTTTAGCAGAATATAATGCCCTTCCTTATCTCTTTTAATTAGATCAATTTTTGTTTTTGCTTGATCTGAGATGAGGATGGCTACTCCTGCTTTTTTGGTTTTGCCTGAAGCATAATAGATTCTGCTCCACCCTTTTACTTTTAGTTTGAATGTCTCATCCTGTTTCAGGTGTGTTTCCTGTAAACAACATATAGTAGGATTCTGACTTTTAATCCAGTCTGCTAACTGCTTCCTCTTTATGAGGCAGTTTGCCCCATTCACATTTATGGTTAGAAGGACTAATTCTATATTGCTTGCCATCCTATTAACCCCTGCTTATGCTTTTCCCCTTTCCTTCTGTTTTACCCTCCTATCCAGTATTAAACTGGTAAACATCACTTGCTTTTCACAGCCCTCCCTTTTTAGGATCCCTCCCCCACCTTAAAGATCCTCCCCTTATTTTACCCCTTTTCCTCGAAATTACTGTATTCCCTTCTCCTTAGCTTACTCCTTCCCTTTCACTTTTCAATGAAGTGGAAGAAGTTTCACCATAAATCGAATATGTCTATTGATACACGCTATGTTCATCTGCCTCCTTTCTTTCTCTCAGATATAATAGGTTACCTTTGCCTCTTCATGAGATGTAGTACCACCACTTTATACTTTTTTTATGATATAATCTCCTTTCCACCTCTAGTTTCTAAGACAAATTGTACATATGTTTCTTTACATATTTTTTTGACAGAAGTATATTTCTCAAGATTTCTTTTTACCTTTTTTAGAAGTCTCTTGAGTTCTGTATTTGAAGATCAAACCTTTTATGTAGGTCTGGTTTTTTCATCAAAAATAGATGGAATTCATTTATTTCGTTAAATGTCCATCTTCTTCCCTGGAAAACGATGCTCATTCTTGCTGGGTAAGTTATTCTTGGCTGCATACCAAGTTCCTTAGCCTTTCGGAATATCATGTTCCAGGCCCTGCGTTCTTTTAATGTGGACGCTGCTAGATCCTGGGTTATCCTTATTGTGGATCCTCCATATCTGAATTGTTTTTTTCTAGCAGCTTCCAATATCTTTTCCTTTGTCTGATGGTTCTTGAACTTGGCCACTATATTTCTTGGCGTTTTGATTTTAGGGTCCCTTTCAGTAGGTGATCGATGAATTTTTTCAATGTCTATTTTACCCTCTGTTTCCAAAACGTCTGGGCAGTTCTCTTTGATAATTTCCTTGAAAATGGTATCCAAGCTCTTTTTTTCCTCCCATTTTTCAGGGAGTCCGATTATTCTCAAATTGTCTCTCCTGGATCTGTTTTCCAGGTCTGTTGTCTTTCTGGTAAGGTACTTGACAGTCTTTTCAATTGTTTCATTTCTTTGGTTTTGCTTGACTCCCTCTTGGTTTCTCCTTGAGTCATTCATTTCTGCTTGTTCCAGTCTAATTTTCAATGATGTATTTTCTTCACTCACTTTTTTTATATCTCTTTGTAATTGTCCAATTGAGTTTTTATCTTCTATGGAATTTTTTTCTATTTTATCCATTTTATTTTTTAGAGAGCTGATTTCTTTTTCCAGCTCTCTAATCCTGTTTTCCTTGGAGTTGTTTATCTTTTCCAGCTCACTAATCCTGTTTTCCTTGAAGTTGTTTACCTTTTCCAGCTCACTAATCTTGTTTCTCAATGATTTGATTTCTTTATCCATTCTGTCTTTGAATGCATGGGATGACTTCTCCAGGCTCTCTTGCCAAGCTTCCCTTTCCTTTTCCCATTTCTCTTCCAGCTCTCTTGTGAGAGCCTTTTTGATTTCCTCTATGAGGTTCTTTTGTATTGAGGAGCAGCTTATATCCCTCCCAGGGGATACATCTGGGGACAGTCTGTTCCTAGTCTCCTCAGCATTTGAAGTCTGCTCCCTCTCCACACAGAAGCTGTCAATGGTTAGAGTCCTTTTGAATTTTTTGTTCATTTTGTCAGAGTAGGAATCAAAGAAAACAAACTGACAAGAGAAACACTTGGTCTGTTTTGCGGGGGATGGGGCTGGATGGTATTAATGGGCTTCCTCTACAGACTGGGGGTAGGGCAGCAGAGAGCCACTAACAGATCAGCAATGACTGTACTGAGTCTGCGCTCTGAGGCTCTGAGAACGCACCGAGTCAGTCCAGGTTGGGGTTGGGGGTGGCCGGGCTCTGAGAGACGCTGGCTTTCTGGGGTTTTAATCTTCACCTCCGGTGTTTACACCCTCTCCACCGCTCCTGGCTTGCTGCCAAGACGGAGCATCCACACTGGGGCAAAAGCCCTTTCACAGAAACGGCAGAGATCACATCCCTCCCCCTCTGGTCTGAGCTGTGTGAGCTGCCTGTCTTGCTCTGGCTGTCTGCCCTCAGTCTGCGCCCAGTCTGATTGACCCTCCCCCGAACAAACACAGACCTTTTCTGGCGACTTTCAAGGATGTCTTCTCTTGGTGATAATTTGTGGATTTCTTTCTGGGTCAAGCATTAAGTCAGAGGCTTGTCGTGAAGTAAGTTCTGAGAGAAAACGAGGAGCTCAAGCAGCTGTCTGCCTCCACGCCGCCATCTTGGCCGGAAGTCCATATTGTAGATTTTCTTTTGTAGACAGAATTTTCTTGGTGTTAGGAAATGTTTCCTCAGTAAGAAAATTCTCTCTTTTTTCTTCAACTTTAAAATGGGAAGAATAACACCTTTCTTGCAGGTTTGCAGGTGAGGATCAGAAGAGATAATATTTTAATATACACTTAGCATAGTGTTTGATATTAGTAGTTGCAATATAAATTCTTAATTTGCTTTGCTTTCTTAACCTTATTCAGAGTGCATCAGAGGAAGGATTTAATTTGGATTTAATCCAGTTCTCAAATCTACCTTTTGTGCCTTGCTCCCTTATATTTAGCAAAGCAATGGAAATGCAGGAAAGATTTGGTTTCTGAACATCTCTATTTGAGTCACAGCTTTGATACTATATAACTCTATCACCTTGAATAAATCACTCAATCTCTAAGCCTCTGTTTCTTCATAAGCAAAATGGAATTGTTGTAGGAATTAAATGATCCCTAGTTCTTGAGAATATATATTCAGTTGTAAGGAACTCCAAATGTAAAGCCTTTAGTGATATACCCAATTCTATTTGAGGTTTCCATTTTTAAATTGTTACCTATATCTATATGCCAGAAAGAGAAAAAGAGAGAGAGAGCAGACATACTTCTCTCTCCTTTATAAAGGTGACACAACTTTTTAGATAAATTATTCCTTACTTGCTGAATTTTGATTTTGTGTCATTTCCATGATAATACCACAATGAATCTATTTTGTAGAGAAAATACTTATTTATGGAATTGACATACAGTGATCACATTTTTCCAGTATATCATGCAGCAGAAAAATTTATTTACGTCAATTCTCACCTTCATTTACTTAGAATTTCAAAGAGCTTCCTAGTCAGCAAATGTCTCATCAAAAATTCCAGTCAAACAGGTACATTATTTATCAACATCAATGTATCTCTTGTATTCACAGTGTTTAATGAGGCTCTTAAGGCTTATTTTTGAAAAGTAAACACTTAAAAGGTTTGTATCACTTAATATGTTTCTGTCATCAGGAAACATTAGAATGCCCATTCTCATAATTTTAGAATCAAAATGGAAAATTTTAATTTCAATTATATGTTTATTAAAGTTCTGAAGGAATGTCTCAAAATATTATGGGAGCACATAAAATATATTAGAATAAGAGCATATAGAAAATTGGTGAGAGACCTAATAACAATTTATTCTTAATCATTCAGAGCTCCTATGAAAGAATGACTATCAAAATTCTCAGTGACAGACACATGTCACCACATGTCTAGGCAGTGTTTTCATATAAATTTCATAACAAACAAAACACACAACAAGCATTATATAAACAATATAGTTTGACAGATGGCTAGAGGCAGGAAAATATTCAGGATTGCAACATGCCCAATCAAGTTCAAAATATTTTATTATGGCCATAAAAATCAGTTTACAATATCTTTTTCTTCTACTGATACTTTTAGTTTTTTAAAGGCATAAGCATTCTCCAGATGTTCTTTTTACAGCCATGCCAATTCATTCATTCATTCTTTTTTTTCTTGTTCTTTTTTCTTCTTCTTCCTTCTTCCCTCTTTCTCTTCCTTCCTCTTCTTCCTCTTCCTCTTCCTCTTCCTTTTCTTCCTCTTTCTCCTCCTTCTCCTCCTTCTCCTCCTTCTCCTCCTTCTCCTTCTTCTTCTTCTTCTTCTTCTTCTTCTTCTTCTTCTTCTTCTTCTTCTTCTTCTTCTTCTTCTTCTTCTTCTTCTTCTTCTTCTTCTTCTTCTTCTTCTTCTTCTTCCTCCTCCTCCTCCTCCTCCTCTTCTTCTTGCCCTTTATCTTGTTCATTGAAGTATTCTGTGTTAGAAATACATTCTTGATACTGAAAATCAGATACCAAGGAAAATTTATTAAAGAAGGATATTAATGAATTGTTATAATATTTCTGGCCAGAAGTGGGCACTCTCTGTTCCTCTTCAGGAAGAGGGAGCACTGAACACAGAAGTGGGAGAATCTTTATACTTGCTTGTGTAACACAGCCCCTCTTTTCATAGAACGAATTGTTCCGTTTCTTCCATGTTACTATCTTTCTGATAATTCCACTACATTTTTTCCCTTAATGTGTATAAAACATGTCCCCCCACCATCATACATCCTATGTTCAAAAATGGCAGAAATCTCTTCTTACATGGTGTGTTGTTTACTATGCAATTAGCCTATTGCTTAATAGGTGCTTAGGTGCAGTAGTGATTTGGTCAAATTAGGTCATTGACCCTAACTAGTTTGGGCAGGATGGGCTATTATCTTAAGTTTGTGGTTTTCTCAAAACCACAAGACTTTTCCTGACTGGCTGAATCCACCTTGCCTTCATAACCCCCCCTCCCAACCAATTCCTTGTTTGCTCTAGGCTTCTATTATCATAATTTTGTTCTATGGAATCTTATTCTTTCTTAACCTCTCATATTCTGAAAACCTCTTGTTCAGTGGTACTCACTATCCCATACCACCTCAAAGCTTGCAACACTCTGTGGAAATACAACTTTTCATCATTTCTCACACCGGGATAAAATATGTGCCAGCTACATGGCAAATGGGTTGATAGATAGTTTGATTGATTTCTTTTAAGTAGGATGCAGTATCTTGAGATACAATCATTACTGTAAGATGTTGATCACACATATTTAAAAGATGAGCATGCTAATTTTTATCTAGGAATGACGCTTGTGGTAGAATATTGCAATAAAGATTGTAAAATGAGAAATTACTTGTAATCAGCCTTATCTATCAGAAAATAACTGTTCATTAGTATTTACATGTGTTCTGTGTAAAAAGTATAAATCAAGTATTAATTAAATATTTTTATATTTTCCATTCCTCTCCTAATGTCATTTAATTCTTCATCATTGTATATAGGCAACCTTTCATTAGTGAGTAGAGATCAGTAGAGCAGGCAAATCAAGTTAAACTCTCTCAATCAACATATCCCTTTAGACATGATGGCCAAAGGTGTGCTTGTACAATTAGCTCATTAGGTGTAAATGCTTATACTGAAAAATTAATAACTCATCCTCCCCAGTTCCTCTGATTTGGCTCTATCATATGCCTAGAGATAGCTTAGGACCCTAAACTCAAGAATCTTAAAAATAACTGCCTCAGCGAGCAATCTGGAATTATGCCCAAAAAGTTATCAAACTGTGCATACCCTTTGATCCAGCAGTGCTACTACTGTGCTTATATCCCAAAACATGCTAAAGAAGGGAAAGGGACCTTTATGTGCCAAAATGTTTGTGGCAGCCCTTTTTGTAGTAGCTAGAAACTGGAAAATGAATCAATGCCCATCAATTGGAGAATGGTTGGGTAAATTGTCGTATATGAATATTATGGAATATTATTGTTCTGTATGAAATGACCAACAGGATGAATACAGAGAGGCTTGGAGAGACTTACATGAACTGATGCAAAGTGAAATGAGTAGAACCAAGAGATCATGATACCCTTCAACAACAATACTGTATGAAGATGTATTGTGATGGAAGTGGATATCATTGACAAAGAGAAGATTCAGTTCCAATTGATCAATAATGGACAGAATCAGCCACACCCAGAAAAGGAACACTGGGAAATGAGTGTAAACTGTTTGCATTTTTGTTTTTATTCTCAGGTTATTTTTACCTTCTAAATCCAATTTTCCCTGTGCAACAAGACAACTGTTCGGTTCTGCACACATATATTGTATCTAGGATGTACTATATTATAATTAACATGTATAAGACTGCTTGCCATCTAGGGGACAGAGCGGAGGGAGGGAAGGGAAAAGTCAGAACAGAAGTGAGTACAAGGGATAATGTAAAAAATTACCCAAGCATATGTTCTGTCAATAAAAAGTTATAATGATAAAAAAAAAAAAAACTGCCTCACCTTCACACATAGATCTACTTGTAACATCATCCTTACACCCATTATCCAGAAAAGCCATCCTACTATGAAGATTTGACCTGATTCTCTATGTGTTGTAAACTTCCACCTCCTTACCTAATATAACTACTGTAGCCCCAGAAAATAAAAAGTTCATGACGAAGTCCTTGTCACTGTTACCTGTTTCAACATTAGAGATGTATATGATTAGATCAATTACAGTAACATTGCATAAGGTTCATTAAGATATTTCAATGCTGTACACTAAATATAATGAAACATAGCATCTGACTTCCAGATGACCTCATAACAATCTCTCTTAGTTCATCAGTTCTTTTGATATAGATAGCATTTTTCATCATTGGCCCTTTGAGATTGTCTTGAATCATTATCTTGGTAAGAAGAGCTAAGTCATTCACAGTGGTTCACTGTACAATATTGCTGTTATTATGTATAATTTTCCCCTGGTTCTGCTCATTTCACTTTACATCAGTTTATATAAATCTTTCCTGAAATCATTCTGCTTGTCATTTATAATAGAACAATAACATTCTATCACAATTTTATGCTCCAATTTGTTCAGCCATTTCCCAACTAATGGGCATCCCTCTAATTTCTAATTCTTTGCTATCACAAAAAGAGTTGCTAAAATATTTTTGTATAAAAATGGTTTCTTTTCTCTTTGCTTTGAGCTTTTTGAACTAAAAGCATAGTATCGTATTATTGAGTCAAATGATAATCATGTTTAATAACCTTTGAGGAATAGTTGTGATGAATCTGAAGTTTTAATTCTGGATGGTTTGAAGCCATTAATTACAGTTAGTATATCAACAACAGAAATGCAAGTACCCTTTGCATTTTTCCCACTGTCTATCACAGTGCTTTGTACATGCTCAATTCAATGAACTTCAATTTGTTGAAGGCTAAAAGTCTGACCATTTAAGTGCTATTCTAAATTCAGAAAAAAATATATATCATTACCCAATTCTATTTAACTGGATTTAATTGGACATTTAGCAAATTGCTGTGTCATTTACACAACAGTTTTGAAGAACATTGTTGGACATCATTTATTATTTCTTGGATTTGTAGGATTATAAATTTACAGATGAAAGAACCATAAAGGCTATTTCTTCCAAACTCTTTACTTTTTGAGCCAAGGAAATTGCAGCCTAGAGGAGTAAATTGAATTGTCCAAAGTCACAGAAGTAGTGAGTATAAGAGATTGGGTTTGGGATCACATCTTTTAAGTTCAAATCTAGTACTCTTTTCACTTTACCCCTCTTCTTGCATATGTTTATGTAAGGAATTTTCAAACATAAGATTGTAGGCTAGAGTAGAGACTTGATTTGGATTTAGAAGGCCTAAGTTCTATGAGTCTTCTTTCTGACATCTGTATTGATCATAGACAAGTTCCTTAATTTCCCATGTATACTTATCTAGTTGGCAAGAGTAAGGTTGAGGAGTAGTGGATAAAGTCCCAGGGCTGGAGTTAGGAAGACCTCACTTCAAATATAGCTTCAGACATTGACTAGCTACATGACTCCAGATTAGTTAAAAGACAAAAGCAAACAAATAAAAAAATATAACAAACCTCTTTTTGCCTCACATTTTCATATATAAAAATGTGGATAATAATATCACATACCTCCCATGGTTGTTGTGAGAATTAAGTGAGATACTGTAAAGTACTTAATTGTGCCTCACATATAGTAAGCTAAAGTATGCTAAGTAAAATGGTAAGCATAAAAAAATTGTACCCTTCTCATAAAAACGGTGTTCATTTTTTTCATTTTCTATTGGGTACTTTCAATTAATTTTTGCAATTTCCAGACCATTTCTCATTTTCAAATAAGCATTTTGTGTAACTTTGAGGTTTAAACACTATTACTGAAAAAGTTACTGAGAATATTACAAATATTTGAATCTCATAAACATTAAGAATATGAACTTGATAACAGGATAAGGACCCATAATTTTTAGAAGAGGAAATACTTATTGTTAATAATCTCTTCAAACCACATTGAACCTCACTGATTATCAGACAGCTGCAAATTTAGATAAATTTGAGGTATCATTTCCTGCTCATTATATTGGGGAAAATGCCTATAGGGAATGGAATTAAAACATGATGGGATTAGGTAAAGACAATGTATTCTTTAATTGAAGCCTGGTAGAATTTATTAAACAGCAATATGTATACATATAAATGCTATAAAAATAATCACACCCTTTGACCTAATAATTCTGGTATTCAGAATATGCTCTGAAAATCTTATTTAAAATATTAAAATTTATTTATTAAGATATTTTCATAGCAACTATTTTAGTAAATTAAAAATGGGGACAATATATAAATTTCTAAAAAAAAAAATAGGTAGCATTATATAGGGAGAAGAGCACTGCTTCTGAAGTCAGATTTTACCTCCTTCCTCAACTATAAAGTTAAGATTCCTCTAGTCCCTTGAAGTTTCAGATTTATGATTCTATGATTAGTAATGGCAAAAATTATATTAATAGCATGAATATTTATGAGTATGAGGAATATATGGAAATCTTGAAAAATTTTGTGATAAATTCATAGTGAAAAGAAGAGAATCAGCAACATGAAGTTCATAGTTACCTTGATTGTAGATGAAAAAAAGTGAATGTCAAAGTTCATAATGTAAAGGAGATGTCTAAACATTTAATTAATTGATTTATTAATTTAATTAAATTACATGAAAAGAGTAACTATGTTTACCTGATTGTATTAATATCTTATGCTATCCTCTTAATAAAAAAACCTTATTTAAAAAAAAAAAAAACTTTAAAATGCATGAAGAAGATCAGTTGCTTCACAATATTCTTCCTACTTCTTTTATAGAAATACTAAATTGTCTGAAGGAATTTCATAATAGGGACCATATTTCAGATTTCTAGAGCTCTTAATTCCAAGATTGCTCTCCAAAATGGTCAGTTCACAATTTCACCAAAATGAATTAGTGTACTGTTTTCCATATCTTCTCCAATAATTTTCACTTTCCCATTCTATTGTTTTAGCCAGATGATATCTGAAAATATAATCAAATGAAATATTAAATTTCAGTCAGATAATGGCAAAAAATAATAATTTTTTTTTCTTTTTCCCCAAAAAAGTTCATGAACTCTCTGAAATATATTCACAGACCTTTGATGAAGTTCTGGACTGGGTCTGACTCAGACTTGTGTTTTGTTAATTTTTGATATTGGAGCAAAATGAAATACTTAAGTCATTCGATAGTTAGCAAAAAGAGGCTTATCTATATCAAAAAATAAAAAAGTATATTCAACAAGAGTTAACACAGAAGATATCTTGATTTGAGTTATCAAACTGTGCATACCCTTTGACCCAGCAGCGCTACTACTGGGATTATATCCCAAAGAAATACTAAAGAGCGGAAAGAGACATATATGTGCCAAAATGTTTGTGACAGCTCTTTTTGTTGTGGCTAGAAACTGGAAGATGAATGGATGTCCATCAGTTGGAGAATGGTTGGGTAAATTGTGGTATATGAAAGTTATGGAATATTATTGCTCGGTAAGAAATGACCAGCAGGAGGAATATAGAGAGGCCTGGAGAGACTTAAATCAACTGATGCTGAGTGAAATGAGCAGAACCAGAAGATCACTGTACACTTCAACAACAATACTGTATGGGGATGTATTCTGATGGAAGTGGAAATCTTCAACATAAAGAAGATCCAACTCACTTCCAGTTGATCAATGATGGACAGAGGTAGATACACCCAGAGAAGAAACACTGGGAGGGGAATGTAAATTGTTAGCACTAATATCTGTCTGCCCAGGTTGCATGTACCTTCGGATTCTAATGTTTATTGTGCAACAAGAAAATGATATTCACACACATGTATAGTACTTAGACTATATTGTAACACATGTAAAATGTATGGTATTGCCTGTCGTCGGGGGGAGGGAATAAGGGAGGGGGGGTAATTTGGAAAAATGAATACAAGGGATAATATTATAAAACATATATATATATATAATAAAAAAAATTTAAAAAAAAAAAAAAAAAAAAAAAAAAAAAAAAAAGAAGATATCTTGATTTGATTTGATTGAATAAAGCTCCCTTCCCTGAATTATCTATTATGATCTATCAGAAAAGCATCATACAGTGAGCTAAGAGATCTTTTTTGTCTGTTTTGTTCTTAAGATGTTTTATTAGACCATCATCTGATCCTTTACTCCTTGATCCACAAAAACTCATAAATTGTATCAAGGAAAAGAAAAGCTAGGGAAAACTAAATCTCACTGGCATGAATTAAAAGGAGGAGTTAAAAGATAAAATTGTGCCTGACTATAGGGACTCCAGTAAAGGATTCCTGATCCTAGAAAGATATAAACTAACAATAAAACACATGACTAAGCCCAACCTAAAGAAAATTTTAAAGCATTTAAAACAAAAAGCCAATATTTTTGACCTGAGCAGTCTGAAGAGCTGAGTAGGAGAATATTCCTGCATTGTATCAGCAAGGTAACATAAATGTTCAAAAAACAAAATAAAACAAAACCCCATATTAGATGCATAATAATTTGCTCAGAATATAGACAATAGTGGAGGGATGGTATTGTAGTTGGTACTGGTGAGATAACATTTAGGATAATTCGAGGTATCTGATTTTAAAAGGAACATTGACAAATTTGAATAAGACAAGTGAAATCATAGAAATGGAAATATGTCAAAGGAAAAATGCTTGAAATAAAGTAATATTGCTATTACAGACAGAAAACAATTGGGACATATGATAGCTGTTTACAAATATGTGAAGTTTTGTCATATAGAGCAGGAATTAGATATTATACTGTGTATATCAAGAAGCCAGGGGGGAAAAAAAGATGCAATAAGTTATGGAACAAAAATTTAGAACTTACAAAAGGAAAATAAATTCCAAAAGGTGTATTTCTTAATAGTTAAAAAAGTGGTTTTCCTCATGAAAATGAACACTTTAAGTAATTGACATAAGAAAAAATTGGTTTCTAGAAGGGATGTCAAAGCTAATATACAAATCAGCTAGAAATGTTTTAGTAGGTCATTGCAGAGTTTTGTTAAGATAGGTAACAAAGCCTCCAGTTAAATACAAAATTAAATATTCTAAAACTCAAAGAAGAGATTAATAAAACTAAAATTAAGAAAATTATTGAATTAATAAATAAAACTGAGTTGGTTTTTATGAAAAACAACAACAACAAAACAGTTAAGTCTTTGGTTAAATTGATTGGAAAAAAGAAAGAAAACAAACAAATCACCAGAATCAAAAATAAAAAGAGTGGACTTACCACCAATGGGAAAGAAAGCAATAATTATTGGCAGCAAATCTAACAATCTAACTGAAATGGATGAATGTTTACAAAAATATAAATTGTCCAGATTAATAGAAGATGCAATAAATAACTTAAATAGAAAAACTCATTAATGAATTCCCTAAGGGAAAAAAAATCTCCAGGGCCAGATGGATTCACAAGTGAATTTTACTAAACATTAAAAAAAAATTAATTCCAATGCTATGTAAATTATTTGGAAAAATAGGCAAAGAAAATTGCACTACAAAATTCCTTCTGGAATAAAAACTTAGTATTTGACAACAATTGCTGGATAAACTGGAAAATGATGTGTCAGAAACTCAGCCTAGACCTATATTTCATACCCCATATCAAAATAAGGTCAAAATGGGTACATGATTTGAGCAAATTAACCTCAGTTTCATCTATTTTGTTGTTGTTGTTGTTGTTGTTGTTGTTGTTTTCATTAAACCAAATCTTGGTTTTGTTTATTAGGTCAATAGCTTTCTGAGTTTCAATTTTATTCATCTCTTTTTGGGTTGCATAATTTCAAATTTGATATTTAATTGGGGGTAGTTAATTTGTTCTTTTTCTAAATTTTTTTAGTTTTTTAGTTCATGTCTAATTCATTTATCTCATTTTTATTTTATTCATGTAGCTATTTAGAGACAGAAGCATTTCCCTAAGACCTGCTTTGGTTAAAATCCCACAGGTTTTTAGTATGTTGTCTCATTATTATCATTCTCTTGGATGAAATTATGGATTGTTATTTTGATTTGCTGTTTGACCCACTCAATTAGATTTAAAATTGGATTATTTAATTTCCAATTGGTTTTTGATCTATCTTTCCTTGGCCCTTTATTGAAGATAATTTTTATTTTATTGTGCTCTGAAAAAGCATTCACTATTTCTATTTTTCTCTATTTCATTGGGAGGTTTCTACACCCTAATACATAGTCAATTTTTGTGTAAGTGTCATGTACTGCCAAGAAAAAGATGTATCTCTTTCTGTCCCTCCTGCATTTTCTCCAGAGGCCTATTATACCTTTTTTTTTTTTTTTTTTTTTTTTTTTTTTAGGTTTTATAGTATCTTATTAACTTCTCTAGTTTCTTTCTTGTTTATTTTGTAATTGGATTTATCTGATTCTGAGAGGGAAAGTTTGAGGTTCCCTACTAGAATAGTTTTCCTATATATTTCTTCCTGTAACTGGCTTAAAATCTTCTTTAAGAATTTGTCTGCTCTACCATTTGGTGCACACACATTTAGTACTTCATTATTTACAGTACCTTTTATCAAGATCTACTTTCTTTCTTTATCTCTTTTAATAAGATATATTTTTACTTTTGTTTTATCTGATGTTAGAATTACTACCCTTGCTTTTTTTTTTTTTTTTCACTTCAGCTGAAGCACAATAAATTATATTCCAGCTTTTTATCTGTATTCTGTATGTGTCTCTCTGGGTACAATGTGTTTCTTGTAAACATGTTGTAGGATTCTGTTTTTTAATCCCCTCTCTTCTATTTTGCTTCCATTTTATGGGAGAGTTCATTCCATTCACATTCATAGTGATGATTACCAGCTCTGTATTTCCCTTTTCTATTTTCTCTCCATTATGTTCTTTTGTTCTCTCTTTTCACCCTGTTCTAACTTGTGGGGTTTTTTTTTTTTTTTTGTTTGTTTGTTTGTTTGTTTGTTTCCAACCTCACACACTACCTTATCTTCTATCACCCTTTCCTTTATCTCTTACCTTTTCCACTAATGTTTTTATACTCTTTTCTATTCTGTCCCTTCCTCTTTTTCCTCTTTCTCCTACTACTTCTTTATAGGTTGAGGTAAATTTATATACCCAATTGAATGATTAAGTTATTCCCTTTTATAGCTAAAACTGAGGAGCTTAAGCTTAAAACAATGCTCATTTCCCTTCCTTATTTCCCTGAATTGTAATAGGTCTTTTGCACCTCTACATGTGAATTAATTGTCCCATTATACTTTCCATTACACTTTTTTTCAGTACAGACCTTTTCCCATCCCTTAATGTCTTTTTATTTGATATCATCACATCAGAGTCCATCCGCAACCAAACCTTCAGACCATATGATGTCCTCCTTTGTCTGCCCCAATGACAGATACAGTTCTCAAAGAGTTACAGATATCATTTTCTCATCTAGGGATGCAAGGAGTTTAAACCTTTACCTATTTACCTTTTTATGCTTCTCTTGAGTTCTGTATTTGTTGATTAATTTTTTTGTTTATTTCTGGGTTTTTCAGTGGAAATGTTAGAAAATCTCTTACT
Organism: Sminthopsis crassicaudata; assembly: GCF_048593235.1. Classification (NCBI taxonomy): domain Eukaryota; kingdom Metazoa; phylum Chordata; class Mammalia; order Dasyuromorphia; family Dasyuridae; genus Sminthopsis; species Sminthopsis crassicaudata. Next base: position 232,183,440 of record NC_133619.1, read on the forward strand.
TCATTGAAGTTCCATTGCATCTCCTGAAAGATGATGCTGAATATTGCTGGATAGTTAATTCTAGATTGTTACCCTAGGTCCTTTGCCTTCTGGAATATGATATTACAGGCCTTCCTATATTTTATTCTAGAAGCTGCAGATCCTGGGTAACCCTAACTATTGCCCTTTGACATTTGAATTGTTTTTGTTTGACAGTTTGAAGTATTTTTTTCCTGGAGATTGTAGTTCTGGAGTTTTACAACAATTTTCCTTGGGGTTGTCCTTGTATCTCTTTCCCAAGGTGATTGATGTATTCTTTCAATGAGTATTACCCCTTCTGTTTCTATAATATTGGAGCAGATTTCCTTAATGATCATTTGCAGAGTGCTATCTAAATTGTTGTTGTGTTTTTTATTGTTGTTGTTTGTTTTGTTTTGTTTTGTTGATCATAATCTTCAGATAAGCCAATAATTTTTAAAATTGCCTCTTCTGGATGTATTTTCCATGTTGGCTGTTTGCCAATTTCACATTTTCTTCCATTTTTAAATTCTTTTTATTTTGTTTTATTCTTGCTGCATCACAGAGTTATTAGCTTCCATTTGCCCTGTTCTGATTTTTAATGTGTGATTTTCTTCAGTTGGTTTCTGTATATCTTTTTCCATTTAATTAATTCTACTTTTTAAGAGATTGTTTTCTTCAGGCATTTTTTTTCAAGCTGTTGACTCTCCCATGCATACCTCTCCGTTCCTTCCACATTTTTTTCTATCTCTCTTATTTACCTTTTAAAGTCTTTTATGATTATTTCCATGTATTTATAATGCTTTATGTGGTTGTGATCGTAACGTAATAAGATTAGGATCTTATTAGAGGATAAAAAAGCCAAAACTACTTATTACATGTATTACTTAAGTTTAAAGAAGATAGCTACATACCTAAAATTGTGGGTATTACATAGAAAAAAAATGAGATGGAAGAGTTAGAAAAATATATATACATGTTTTTTGTATATATACACACATATATACATGTTATATATATATATAAATATATATGTATAAATGTATGTATTTATATAAATTCAGACTTAGCCTGAAAACTATCTAAAACTTACTAGAAGCTAAGAAAGATACATTGGAAATCCAAAGGAAAAAAATGTCTACCATAGATCAAAAAAATTTTACAGTCAAATAAAAACTCTGTATGGCTTATAGAAAAAGTAAAAGAAGCTATTGTACAGAAAATAGAATTGTTAAAATGAAAAGACTGAAAGATTGGTCAAGAAAAGGGACCTTTAAGAGACACCAAAGAGAATAATAAAAAGACTTTTAAATGTATTAAAGACTAGAAACCTGGTAGAAAATCAGTGGAACCAGCTCATTATGATAAAACAAAAGATGCATTCAGGGATGAAAAAGAGCTAGTAGAGAGTGACTCAATGAATTCATTGCTTCACTCTTCACTGATTGTGATATTAGATAGATTTTCTTCCTGAGTTTTTTATTTTATTTTAATGATGCAGTTAGATAAGAAACATAAGATCAAAAAGATCTTTAAATGTGTAGAACACTCAAGATGAAATGGACAAATGAGATGCATAAAAATCTCTAATACATCATTTAGAAATGTGAAACATACTCTATATCACTTTATTCATCTTCTTAGTTTGAAAAGATAGATGACAGATGGAATCTCTCAACACCAACTAATAAAGTAACCTATCTCTAATATGAACTGCCCTTTCTGCATATGTTGCTGTTTTGATGATTAAATGGGAGTATGTGCATGAAAATGATATGAAGACTGTAATACAGTATAAAATACAAAGTATAATTAATAATATATATAATTTCTGGTGAATTAGAGAAAGATATTTCAGTTTTCATTTAAATATGTATAGTCTTTGAGTACTATGAAGTAAATATACATTTTATTTTCACATTTACCACCTGGAATTATGTCAGTGAAGCGAGCATTTTTATTACTATACAGAAAAATAATGCATTAGGAAAAAAAATAATTTATGTAATCTTTGAGGAGGAAAATTGTTAAAATTAGTTGATAATGTGGGATCATGTTTTATGATATTCATTGTTAAGTAAATTAAAGCAAAAGAGAACAGTTATGGCACAGTAGATGGATAACTAACGCTGGATATGAGAAATCCTGGGTCAGTTCCTGTGTTTGACACATATTGTTTTGTTCAAGACATTTAACCTTTCTATGCTTTAGGCAATTTTCTAAGGCTTTAAGTCACAAAGAACAGAATTATCTGCTTTAGTAGAGGGATATTCCTCATTAAGAATTCCCAAAACTGATGTAAGCAAAGATCTAATTCCTTTCATAATCACTAAAATTCCCATGGAGATCAATTGTCAGACTAGAATGTGTTAGGTTCTTACTAAGTGCTAAGTCAGTACTTAACAATTCTCTAGTTCACACCTTTGGATCCAGCCTTTAAGGGGAGTTTATCCCTTTGAACTTCTGAGGAGGAGTTTACATATGAAAAGGAGTTTACACAACCTTTGAAAGGAGCAAGTTCATTGGTTGAAGTAATTTCTCACAAGCCCTTGAGTTTTCACACGCCCATTCTCTGGGAGGATTAAAAGAAGACAACATTGAGCAAGGAGTTAGTCTACTCTAGGACAGAATTGGGACTGCTCTCTGGAGGAAGAAGAGTCTAGTCTGGGATTGAGCTGAGACAGTAGATCTCCTCCCAGAGAGCGATCAGCAGTTTCTGGAGACAATAGAACTTTACATCTTGGTGCCCACAACGTGGGACAAGGACTTTTGCTTATCCTGACAAGGACTTATTCTGAGCCCTTCAGAGGAGCTAGCCCTAACCTTCATAAGAATGTTCTACTTCACCTATTTTGTATCTTGAGATACAAAGGAATGGATGGGAGATGGCATATAATGAATGGACAGAAGAAAATGATGACATAGAAGAATGTTATGGATTTTGAGAGAGAGAGAGAAGTGAAGTGAAATTTTAGTTAGGTAAAAGAACCTAGGATAATTTGCCTATCAGATCTTTGGAAAGCAACATTATGAAAGACAAAATGGACAACTTTGATTACATTAAATTAAAAAGATTTGCACAAACAAAACCAGCAGAACCAAGATTAAAAGGGAAGTACAAAGCTGCGGAAAAACCTTTATAGCCAGTGTTTCTGATAAAGATCTCATCTCAAAAATATATAATGAATTGTATCAAATTTATAAGAATACAAGTTGTTGGGCAGCTAGATGGGACAGTGAATAGAGCACCAGCCCTGAAGTCAGGAGGACCTGAGTTCAAATCTGGCTTCAGACATTTAACACTTGCTAACTGTGTAATCCTAGACAAGTCACAACCCCAATTGCTCAACAACAATAACAACAGAAATACAAATCATTCCTCAATTATAATATGGTCAAAGGATGTGAACGAACAATTTTTGGATGAAAAAATTAAAATCACTTATAGTTATGTAAAAAATGCTCAAAATCACTATTGATTAGAGAAATGCAAATTAAAACAATTCTGAGGAACCACCTTTTACCTCTCAAATTGGCTAAAATGATAGAAAAAGATAATGAAAAATGTTGGAGAGGATGTGGGAAAATATGGACACTAAGGCATTGTTGGTGGAGTTGTGAAATGATCTAGTCATTGTGGAGAGAGATTTGGAAGTATGTCCAAAAGGCTATAATGTAAATCAAAACATTCTATGTTTACTTCTTTTTGCCTTTTTAAAAATCTCTTTCACGGTTTTTCCCTTTTGCTCTGATTTTTCTCTCCCAATATGATTTATAAAGCAATGTGTGTTAAAAATAAATAAATTTTAAAAAGAGAATCTAGGTTCTCTTCATGGATCTCTGTGCCACTGGGTAACAGAAGAAAAATTATTACTCATCAACTCTTTCTTCTGACAACAATGTTTGTCCTAAAAGACAGATTCTAAGGATGGAGTGAAATGGTTCAAAGCCAACACATTAAGAGTATAAAGCAACTTCAAGATAATGCTTGTGGAGAAGAAAGCAGTCATGTCCAATTAGAGTGTGTATATTTGTATTATATATATAGATATGTGAATATGCATTTTATGTAAATAATGAATATTTGTTTGTGATTACCTTTTAAAGTGAATTAAGCTCATAAATGCAAATTAATGTGTCACAATATTTCCATTATATGATGACAAAAGAAAAGACAAAGGCTATTTCAATAAGAAAGAAGTAAACATATGCAGGAGAGGCCAGTTATCAAAAAGGCAGGGCAAAAATTTCTAGGCTGTTCCTTTCTAAAGTGTGTTTGTTCTACAAAAGTGTTCTGACTCTTCTCTTTTAAACTCTCCTGCAAACTTAGAAGGAAATACCATCCAGATAATCACAAAACCTTCCTGCTTTTTATTGACAGTTATAGCCACCATAATAATCACCACAGATTTATTTATTTTATTTTTTAACATGTCATGATTCTCTTTTAACCATTTCATCTCATTCCACTTCACATAATTTCTTATGACAAAGAAAAAAAAAGTAAAACTACCTTGCACATCCCAGGATACAATTTTTGATTGCTGTGGAATTGGCCAAACCAATTGAGATGCAATGTCAAGCATGTTTAGTCCCTAGGAGTACTGTCCTTGAGCAAACCATTTACTTTAGTGAAAATATTCCTGATCATATCAAAGAATTCTTCCACTTTTAATCAATTAACAATCAAGGACCTAGACCCTGGAGGAAATAACGCAATCACATTCAATGTAATATTTATTACTTCCTTTATGAACTCTTCTTCAGTTTTTCTTCTCTGGCTCTCATAAAATATGGCAGTCTGTTGCCCTATTTTTTGCATTTCTCTGAAGAGATGTATTTTGTGGACCATATGTAGACTGTTTCAAATATGGGTGTATTCCAGTACCTCCCTTTCCTCTTATTACTCAGCTTCCTTTTATTAGCAGAAATTATAATTCTTTGTTATCATTTTTTACTCTCAGTGTTCTTTCATATGAACCTATTCACTCTAATTCATTCTTCATTAGGTCTGCCAGACTTAATACTAGAGAACCAATAATCAATCTTTTTTTTTTTTTTTCCCTGAGGCTGGGGTTAAGTGACTTGCCCAGAGTCACACAGCTAGGACGTGTTAAGTGTCTGAGACCAGATTTGAACTCGAATCCTCCTGAATTCAAGGCTGGTGTTCTATTCACTACACCACCTAGCTGCCTCCACCAATAATCAATCTTAATGTTGTCACATTCTCTTTTTTGTTTATTTGTTTTGTATTTTATTTTTTATTTGTTGAAAAACACACAAAATAAGAAATAGAAATAAAAAAAAAAAAAAGATCAAAAAGGAAAATCAAAACAGAACAACACAAATCATTGTCACGTACCCAGCAGTACATCAGGGAGAATTCAAAATATATAGCAATAAATTCCACATTTTTTTTCTGAGCAAGAACTATACCTACTTTATAAGATGTGACGTTCAAATGAGATAATATATGTAAAGGATTTAGGACAGTGCTTGGCATGTAGTAGGCACTTAATAAATGTGTCTTCCTTTCATTGCCCTTTTCTCCTCTTTCTTTCTCCTTTTTTCTTTTCCCTTGTCTAAACAGTAAAGTATATCCCTAGACTAAAAGACCTGAACAAGCTTTTGCCTAGTCCTAACATTCTCCATTAAATCTCCACTATGTTTAACCATTGGCCTCTATAATGTCAGCTGATAAGATGATGTTATCAAAACAAAAATAAAGAAACCTTATTTGGAATCACTGTTAATTTTTCACATTCTGGAATTATATAATAATATTTGTTTGTTCAGATGTTAACAACCAGGTCTTTACAAGTGCTGACTTAAAATTTTGGCTGTCTGAGAAAAATCATAGTGTAGTAAAACGTTGACTAGATCTTGAAAGAGAAGACCTGGGTTCAAATGTGAACTTTGCCACATTTTGCATCTATGTGCATCTATGCACTTTGGTCAAGACATTTAATAACTTTGGGTTTCAAATTTCTCATCTACAAAATGAATGAGTTACACTAAGTTTATGATCTCTTCTAGCTCTAAATTTGTAAAATTATTCAGAATGGGGCTCCATTAATCTACTACAAATTTTAATTTTCTGTACTTTTTGCACTCACCTTCTAAATAAACTCTATCTAACAAAATCCCAGAATTATTTCACACCAGGACACATGATCTTGAGATGTAAGATCTTATTCTATAGGACCTGTAGGACTCATGTTCTGGTCATAAAATGATGCTATGAATCCATTTGTTTCATTGTTGATGTTATCCCTCATTGTCAGCATACTATGTAGTCATTGCTATATGAATTAAGACTTAACCTCACTGAAATGGGTGCTCCTAAGGGAGCCTCTGGCACATGTGGAGGTGGTGGTGATGTGGCCTGTTAGAGTAAAGGGCAGATCTCAAGGTCAGAGTATAAGAGGCACTCCGAGGCTTATTCTGCCTGAGCCTGACAAACAAGATGGTGATGGTATTTCGTAAACCTCAGTAACGAGGGAAAGCCTCCTCACCCTCACTGATTATGCACCTGGCTCTTACACTCTCAGCTGGGGACTATAAAAAAGGGGGTTGTAGAAGACCAAGAGGAACACCAAACAAACACCAAAGGGGACACCAAGAGGAACTCCATGATGTAAAGTTACCTGTTGCTGCATTGCTGCATATTTGTGTGATTTGGGTGTTCTGTGGGGAGACCCTTGAGGTTGCTCTATGATTCAGAGAATCATAGCCGGAGATGTTTGAAGACTGGGAGAAGGTAAGAGACCAGTTGACCTCCACTGAAGTAAGCAGTAGGAAGCTAATGATGGCAAGTCCTGCACATTAGGAAGATTATATAGACAGCAGAGTAGAGGATGAATTGTAACAGGGAGAGCCTTATGGAAGGGATAGTAAGTAGTGCCTCTATTAAAAACATCCAAGTTTTTTTCACTGTGAAAATAACTAATTGGGAGGGGAGGGGGAATAATTGGAGTAAGGGCCATTGATTAGTCAGGAGAAAGAGACTCAGCCCTTATCATCTTGCATTCTCATCACTTGATTCAGTCAATTTTTTTTTCTTCAAGCATCCTGGAAATTCTAAGTTGTTAAATGGTAGAGAGGATTTTTAATCCCAGTTTAAACAATAAATAAACTATAGTCAGAACACATTTAAACCAGATATATTTAGTCATAGTTGAAATAGAAGAAAAGGCTAAAAATACAGAAAAACTGAATGTTTGGTAATGAATAATTTTTTTCTATATCATTGAATATTATTTTAGTGATTATGTGTTGAACAATTACATTAGCAAAATTTTAACATTTAGTCAAACACAGTTAGCACATTAAGTAAACTTTGAAAATTAAAAAGAAAGTGAGTGACTTGACTATGTGACCTTTTTATCATCTATACTTAGGAAAGAAATGAGATGAAGCTGATGAAAGTAAGAAAAATCATTTAAGTAAAAGGTTAAAGTAAAGAAAGTGTAATATATATCTGAACTTCCCCATCCCAACCCCCACAAAAAAGGGGTCTTGAGAGATAAATGTGAGAAGAATAAGCAATTCTTGGAAAGGTCAATGGAACATTTAGTGTAGTCTCATAAAGAATGGGAAAAATAGTGAGATATACCAAAATTTTATTCATTCAGTTTGCAAAAATTACATATACTCTGCACATCATTAACTTATCTCTTTAGTATCTTACACTGTCAATCTGTCTCTCTATTTCTATTTTTTTCTCTATGTCTTTCAGGCTGTGCCTTTCAGTCAATTTTTGCCTCTCTTTTTCTGTCTCTGTCCCTCTTTCTCTTTTCATTTCTATGTCCCTGTTGCTTTGTATTTTTTTTTCTAAATTGTACCTTATTCTTGTAACATTATATTCAGGTATTCCTTCCCCACTCTTATTTCATAAGATATTCTTTCCTTCCCTGGAATGGCAGAGAATAATTTTAAAATTATTATTTAGTCCTTTAGTCTTACTTTCCTTAGTCATAGAGCTGTTGTATTTGAAATGAAATATATATATATATATATATATATATATATATATATATATATATATATATATATATATATATATACATATATATGTTAAGTCTAGAAAATTGATAAGTTCATTATTAGATTGTATTTTTTGGGTAGCATTGCTTTATGATGTTCATTTTAGGAAATGAACATCATTCATTTGGTTTAAAATACTCATCTAAAATCTTTATGAGGACATTGTGATTTTCTTAATGCCCAGAACTGACTGTAATCCGCTACTCAATTAACTCCAATGACTCTTTGTTGCCATTAGGATCAATTATAAACTTCTTTGCTTAGTTTTTAAAGTTCTTCTCAACCTGACTGACCTTAATATCTTTTTTCTATTCTCATTATATATACATATATATATATATATATAACTCCTCACATTCTGAAATCTAACTACTTTGTTATTCTTCCTATACCTTTAAAATAAAGTCCCAACTCCTATCTTTGTGGTTTTCATTGGGTGACCCTCTTCCTAGAAATGCATTTACTTTTTACTTCTATTTTTAAAAAACACCAATTTCTACATTTCCTGATTCCTCCACAATCTAGGGCTCCCTTCTATTGCTTTGCACTCTCTTTTTTCAAATTACTTTCATATTTAACATATTTTCTACCTGACAATTTAAGTTCCTTGAAAGAAGTGATTGTTTTATTTTTGTTCTTGAATATATAGCTCTTAAGATTATCATTGCTATATAGCAATTCTGTAATGAATGTTTTTTGATTTACAAAATTCATATTTTTTGTAAACAACTATAAAATTAATCATTGGTCTAAGTAGCTAGGTAGAGATATACAACAAATTAGTAATGAAGTCTAAATCCTTTAGATCTCATTTTATAGGTTCAACATCCTTTCCTAAATTTCCCTTTTGGTGATTTTTTAGACTGCTGTAATAAAAGTTTTATGTTATTCTGTTTAAGTAAATGTTTAAGTAAGATGGTTAAGTAAATAAATTCTGATACATATTGTGTGAGGCAATGAGATGCATGGTGGATAGAGCATCACCCTTGAAGTCAGGTGGACTTGAATTAAAATCTAGTCTCAGACACATAATATTTACTAGCTAGTGACTCTGAGCAAGTCACTTAATCCTAACTTCCTCACCAAAAAAAAAAAAAAATAATAATAATAATAATAAAAATAAAAAAACATATTGAGACTTTGAGCCTCCTGACATATTCTTAATGAATATATAAAGGGATAAGATTTTATAAATCAAATAATTATTCAATACCTATGTTATCAGGCATAATGTTAAGCACTAGGGATGTGGGGGAAAAAAAACCTAAAGATTATTTATCAATTCAATTTAAAGGTGAAATAATTGAGATTCTGAAGAGTCCAAAGGATATTTCTAACATTACATAAGTGGTTAAGTAGCAGAATCCAAGTGTCTTCCTTTTGTTCCTTCCCTCATAAGAATTATGGACACCTTCTTTTCAGTGACAGGAAGAATGGAATTAAATCAATGCCAATAACTACAGTCATCACTAGTGAGTGCTCAAGGAAATAAAAAGCTGCTCCATCAGAAGTAGTGACAGTTTCTGAATCACACATTGGCTTCAAACATAGGGCCTACTGCATCATCTTTCCATAAATTGTTTATTTTTCAGTTCTCTCTCTTCCCCACATACTCTCTGTTATTTCAAGAGGGAAGCAACATTCAAAGACATCTTCACAGGCTCATAACTTTTCTCTATATTCCATAACATCATTCTTCTTCAGAGGAGTGGAGTGGGACAAACTACATAATCACAATCTATAATTTAGTGTACTGAGCAAGTATTTACAAATGAGACTCAATCAACCCATTGAAAAATCTGAATTTCACAAAATTAAGCATTTGAGAGTTTGGACAGGTTCTGGAAAAGCAACTTTTTCAAATCCCTCATTTTATAGATTTTTTTAAAAAGCTAGCCTATAAAAGCTTTAGTGAATCAACCATAGTTATAATGCTAAAGCAGTATTAACTAAAACCCTCCTGATTTCCAGTCACAAGTTCTTTCCACTGTAACTCAAAGTTAACAAAAGATACAACAAATGCAATTTAATAACAAGGAATGTAGTTTATTTGAATTATTTTTATATTTTAAGAAAGGATACAAATGATGGCAATTTCTCAAGTTTCCTAAACCAGGATTAATTAGTTACATTAGTTTCATTAAACTATGTTTGTGTGGGAGATGCTAGGATAATGTTATCAGAAGAAAAATATATCATGAGTAATTTCTTTTGTTAAATTTAGTTAGGGCTGACATATTGTTTTGTAAAATATTCCTGTCATCAGAGACATTTTGATGTTACAATCCATGGTATATAGGAAATCACCTATGAACTTTTTACTCCATAAATAAATCACAAAGATATTCAATCATTATGCAATTAGAAATCATACATTAAAGCTGTAGAGGTTCATAGATATTTAAAATTTGTGGAAAGCCTGAAGCAAGAAAGGTAGAGATTCATCATTTATAAGAAATACTGACCTTTAATACAGAAGGCAAAGTAATGCCTTTATAACTTGATAATGATATCTTGTTCAATAAAAAATATCCTGATGTTCTTTATCTTAATCAAAGCTGTAATTAGAAATGAGCAAGTTGCTAAATGACAGTGTGCTTTAGGCTATGTGGAAAAGTTAGGTGAGGCATTAAGTTTTTCTACCACTGGACGAATTGTGGTTATACTACTTGTGCTGAAATTAAGGATTATCAATCTTCATGTCTCCAGGCATAAACTCATTACTGACTGGGATGTGAAAAGTCTATTTTATTTTGCTCCCATGATAGATTATTCCATAACTGTGCATACTTTAAAGTCTTTAATATAACCCTCTTTGAGAATCTATGGGAGGATGCCTGGAACAAAGGATACATTTTGTGACAGCAGCTTTTCTCTTGTTTCAGAAGCTGATGCATCAGCTCTGTCTTTGCTTTACTGGCTTTTTCTTTCTTCTTATCTCTTAGATAAGACAAAGACCAGTATTATCTAAGGCTCACCTTCCTAGTATATTCAATCACAAATCCTATCATTCTCAGTATTTCTCAAATTTCATTTCTTCCTCTTTATTCCTATGTCTAAAACCATTATTTTATCATGCATTGCTTCTTATTTGGATTATTATAGCAACATCTATCCTGCTCTCCTTCCTTCTAATCTCCTACTTCAATTCATCTTTCATACTACCAAGTCTGCTCAGGTCTCATTCTCTAATTCAAAAATCTTTAGTGATCCTCATAACTTAGCAAAATAACAACAAAAACAACAATAGCAGCAATAACAATATCATTCTCAGCAATTACTTTAGGTTGACTTCTATAGTCTGACCCAAATTAACTTTTCAGTTTTATCTGATATATCTTTATTTGTTCCATATTGCAACCAAATTGAACCATGCTTTGTTCTTCCAAGATTTCCTTCTGTCTTTTTTCTCTTCCCCTTTGTTCATGAAGAGCCCTTTTCTTGTCAAGGATTATTATTTTTTTTTTCATTTCCCACAATTACAACTTGCTTCTTCAAATCTTTGCATTCCTTTAAGATGAAGGAATGATCCCACTTCCCCAAAAATTTTTCTGTAATTTTTCCAGAGACTATTTTCCCAACTCTCCTCTTGTTTTATATCACATGATTTAACTTCCTTTGTGCATTTATATTCTAATTCATGTTAGATAAATAAACACACACACAGATGGGGGGAGGGAGAGGAAGAGAAAAGAAAGAGGGAGAAGAGAGAGAGAGAGACCTTTATTAAATGCTTATCATATTTTAGACACCTTGTTAAGCTCTGGACATTGTACAGATACAAGCAAATAAAACAGCTCCCATATGTTTGCCAAGAAAATCAATCTTTGAATATAAGATGAAAAAATAAATATTGCAACAGGAAAAGTGCAACTTTTATAAACTTTTATATTGGTTTAATATACAATGTATTTCTCTAAGAAACCTTGAATTTTTTCATGAAGGGTAAGTCAGCCCTTAAGAATCTGGAGGTAGTTTGGTATGGCATTAAATGTGCTTCATTGTAATATAGTGAAGTTACATGCATAAATATTCACCTGACATCTTTGTGATTTTTGAATATTTTAATGATTAAATAAAGTATTAACCTCTAGAGAAAGTTATGAATTATGCTACTGTGAATAGGAGTCTGAGAAAAATGAACATTTTTACCTTAAAAAAAGTAAAGAGCCACTGACCTTGTGATGTCTGTGAGTTTCAAAAGGTTATGGCAGAATATTTTCCTGATTATTTAAAAGCATCAACTACAAAGAATTCTCTAGCTGTTCTAATTCTTCAACATTTAAAGTATTGGAAAAGAAAAACATTCCATTTTTATCATTTAAAACATAGGCAAGCAAATTTTCTTAATAGGTAAACTCCCCTACTTTAAATATGAACATATTTAATAAGTTATAGGTGTGTATTCAGCAATCAAGTAATCTTACTGCTATCAGGAAAATAAAAATATCTAGAAATTTTGTCTTTGGGAAAAGTAAAGTTCTTTCTAGACAAGATGAAAATGATTCATCAAAAACCATTAATTTTCATATACATAATCACTATGAAATCATTTGTGCACAGATTTAAAACTTGATCAGATTATAAAGATCACCCAATCCAAACATTTTTTATTTTGGAAATAACAGTAATGAGTCACAGGGAGGTAAAGTGACTTACCAATAGTCATGCCCACAACACGAGCATAATTAGAAAATTAAAATATTATTTCTATTGTTTCCAATGCATCATATATAAAAGAAAAAATATATTATTTTGTAGAATTGGATATAGGCATAGATATAGATAAATAGATGAAGTAGCTAAATATAAAAATTCTTCCCAGAACCCATAGAATATTAATGATTGTACAATATCAATGCTGTGTTTATACCTCAGACCTCTCCTTTAATGCAGGTTGTAATAATAAAAAGAATCTCTGTACCTTCTTTAATTATAAGTAAATATTCTTAAATAAGAATTCAAAAGATTATTTTTATCAAAAGCATTATACAGGAGAAAATACTGTGTTCCAAAATAACACAAATACTTTTTTTTTTTAACCTTCCTAGGTGATAGGGATAATTGTTTTTCCTCTCAAATCCTACAGCGAAAAGAGTTCCAACTCTTTCATCTGTGACCTGAGAAATTAGAGAAGACTGTTTCCTGCCAATGTAGAGTGATATGCCATTTTAGGGAAACTAACTAGAATTATTACCACTTCATTGTTCTCTAGAAAGTTGTGGATTATTCAGAAGTGATAAATCTCAGTGGTTGGTCTCTTCTAGGAAATACAAACAAGCTGCTTATATTGCAGTTTGGAAGTAAGGCAAATTGTACTATCAGTTTAATATAATATATTTAATAGGTAAAGGAAATACTTTGTGGATAAATCTGGAAGTTGTGTTAAAGCAAGCTGGATGATCAATACAAACTGATTAAATTTTGCATTGTTTGTGGAGTAGCTAAGGTTATATACTTTATTTTTCATAGCATATATACAAATTTGGAAATTATAACAGAATTTTATTAGGATTAGGGTCATTTTTGTATTTGGCCATAGTAAACATGAATTTCTTGAATATTCTAATTTGTCCTAATTAATTTAAATAGACATATAACTTAAAGACAACTATAAATATTTCTGCTTGAAGAGTTAGTTTAATGAATCACAAAATAAAATAAATGCATGATACATTTTAAATACATCCATATAGACACTTTCCTTGATGATACAAGAGAATTTAAACCAACTATGCTTTTTTCCAAATTAAATATAGGCAACAAATCAAGATTCCATAAAATGTTTTAGGTAACATTTTATACTTCGAATTGGCACCATTGTTATATTTATACGGATATAAAATAACCAGTCAATGATACATACATACATACATATATATATATATATATATATATATATATATATATATATATATATATATATATATATATATATACATATATATATATATATATACATATATATATATATATATATACACACACATATATATGACTATGTGTGTATGTCTGTGGGTGGGTGTGTTTAAAACATCTTCATATAATATGGTAGAAAGTGAGAGAAATGCAGCTGTAATAAAAAGTGAATCACTAATACATTTGTCTCTAGGTGACAGAGAGAAGCACGTTGAGAAAACTGAGTCACATATGAATCATTATAGATCCACAACAAATAAGTAGTTTTATTCCACAAAAGCCTTACTTTGATGCTTCATTATGGAGGAGTAATCCTGGATCTTATAATCATACTGCTAAATCACAATCAATGGGCAATTCAATCATATTGAAAAGTCTTAAGGTAAGCCAAGGTTATAAAGATAGGGATTCACCTGAGCTCTGCCCCAAACCCCTCCAAATAATCTTTAAATAATGACCTTAAAGGCATTTTAGAGTATCAGAAGTCCCCAAAAGATGGAGTAGAATAATTTTCCAGCTGAAGACAACTTAGAAGATCAGCAGGAAAAATCTATTATGTCAGAGTGGGAAAGGAACATAGTCGTTATGCAGGCTGTGTCAGTACAGTCCTGGCCCCAGAAAACCAGGTGGTTTCCAGACTTTTCAGCCCACAAATGCCAAGGAAGAATTGGAAGATTATCAAGAAAGGCTTTTGGCACTAGAATGTGAGGGGAGCCACAGTACATAAGGAGCAATCTTGGGAGCCATTGAATAAACAGCAGTAGTAACAGCATCAACAGCAATAGCTACAGCTTCCTGAGGTCTCATTCCTCAGGTAAGGTGGCTGTATATTAGAAAAAAAGATTACAGGGATCTTTTTGTTAGCACTGAGGCAGGACTCTGTTGCTTTGCCCATACTCAGAACAGGGTAGTAGTTTTGGCTTACAGTATAGGTCCCTAGAAGGATCCCAAGACAGCTGCAGCTTGGGAAATCGCACCCTCTACCCTGGAAACAGAGACTACCTTTAACAAAATGGTAAAAGTCAAGTAATAGGCTAAGAAAATGAGCAAGCAACAGAAAAAATTTCTGACTATGTAGACTATGTACTATGATGACAAAGAAGATTAAATTATATGCTCAGAAAAAGATAACCAAGTCAAAGCTCTCCAAGAAAAATGAGAATTAGTATAAGACCATGGAAAGTCTCAAAATTGATTTTAAAAATCACGTAGGGGCAGCTAGGTGGCGAAGTAGATGGAGCACCAGCCCTGAATTCAGGAGGACCAGAGTTCAAACCTGGACTCAGACACTTAACACTTCCTAGCTGTGTGACCCTGGGCAAGTCACTTAACCCCAGCCTCAAAAAAAAAAAAAAAAAAATCAAGTGATACAGGTAAAGGAAATACTGGGAATAAAAATGATAGTGATGGAAAAAATATACAAAAAGCTAATGAGAAGAAGAATGCCTTTAAAAATCAAATTTGGACAAATGAGAAAGAAAACACAAAAGCACACTGAGAAAAATAATTCCTTAAAAATAAGAATTTAACAAATGGAAACTAATGATTTTATGACAAATCAAGAAATAATCAAACAAAAGCAAAAGAATAAAGTATAAAACAATATGAAATATTTCATTGGAAAAAATAACTGACCTGGAAATTAGATCCAGGAGATTTCAGAATCATTGGTATCTCTCATAACCATGATAAAAAAAAATAGCCACTGTTTTCTCTTGCAACATGATTTTTATAGAAATGTTTTCATAACTTCATGTGTGCTTTTTCATTGGGAAGGGAGGTGGTGGGGAGGGAGAAAACAAGAAAGAGAATCTGGAATTATAAGTTTAAAAATTGTAAATAAATTGTTTTACATGTAACTGGGAAAAATATATTTTTAAAAGAATAAAAAGAAAAGACTTTTAGATTAAATCTGGTAATTGCCTATATCTGTTTTCTGATGATAAACTTTGCTGAGTATTGTTGTTCAAAGGTTGCCCAACAGCAGAAATAATGTTACATTGGATATCAATAAAACTGAAATAAATACAAAATGGATAACATTTACATAGTACCTTATGATTTACAACCTATTTTACTTATATTATTTAATTTGATACTCTGAGACCTAGGTCCTATTAATATCCATATTCCAGTTGTGAAAAAGGAGGCTTACAAAGCTATAACTTGCCTTGGTCACACAGTTACTGAATATATGATCTTCTTGATCTCCAGATTCATCTCTTTATCCATTATGCCACTGAAAGATCAATTCATTCTATGAGATACCTTCCATTCTATTTATGCTGAAGTGGAAAAGCATCCCAAATGGGACTGTGAGAAATATAATCTTGAATCTTTGCAGTTCGAAGTTTATTATTAGTTCTTCACTTCCTATTGCAGATGGTATTTTAACAACCCAGATATACTGCCCTGAAACCTTGAAACCTGATAAGCTTTCTGCTGCCTGAGAATGACCCCCTTAGACTGATAACTTTTTTTTTTGCCTTCTGTTTAGAATAGAATTTCCTTTATTATGACAAAGGTGTCAAGAAACATTTTGATGTCTCTCTCTTCTTCCCATAAATATGTAGCCCTGAGACCACTCATTTACTGACTCCCCTGTTCTGATGGGGTGCAGTCGCTAGCTAGCAATAAATGCTCACAAATTTTCATTATTTTGGCTGCCCTGTTTTTCTCTCGCCTGAGTACTTCACTGCATTAATGGTAATAGTGAGGCAGTGAAAAATCAAAGGGCACTAATAATAACTTACTAATCAGACCATTCAAATATCAATTTAATGGTTGGTCAGTGCCAAATTATCCAATTACTAAACTGTTAACAAAGTACTAAAAGGTCTGATCCATGTCCTCTTAATTTTATCAACTAAACAAAACTAGAACACAAAAAATCCTCATATGTAAATGGAAGAATGAATTATAGAATTGGTCCAACTATTAAAAAAACATTTTTATTCATAGCCCAAAGTCAGTAAATTTCATATCTCTTGAATTAGAGATAATGCTAATGAGAGAGAATGGCTGAGGAGGTAGAAAAATATAGAATTATTTTTTTCTAATAGCAGAGAGCTCAAAAGAAAGTAGATATTCAGTCAAATTGAGAATTATTGAACAAATTTTGAGATATAAATGTAATGAACATTTAGTTTTTAAGAAATGAAGAATTAAAAGAAATCAAGTGAGAATCATCTGATTTGATATAGAATTAATTCAGCAGAACCAGGAGAGTAATTCACTCGTTGACTTCTATAACATAAAGGAAAATAACATTGCAAAACTTCAAAAATCTGTCAGTTTCCCATCAGAAGAATTTTGCTTTCCTCTTCATAGACAGAGATGGAGAAAGAAATATGTATTTTTCTCATGTGGCCAATGTATAGATTTTTTTTTCTCCTTCAGTATATTTAGTTTTTTGTTTGTTTGTTTCTGATTTGTTTTGTTTTTGTTTTGTTTTTTGCTTAGGCAATTGGTGTTAAGTGATTTGCCCAGGTCATACAACTAGAAACTATTAAGTGTCTAAGGCTGAATTTGAATAGAGGTCCTCCTGACTTCAGGATCAGTGCTCTATACACTGAACCATCTAGCTGCCTCCACTATCCTTATTTGTTGCAAATGGAAGTTTCTATTACTGGTACAGTAGGCTATGAAGGAGAATGCTAGAGGTGAAAAGAGGAGGGAAAGAACATCAAAAATACATATATTATACACAAGAAGCAATAAAAATAGAACAAATTTGTTACAATCTTGTTAAACATTGACAACTTTTCTGCTGTACCTTAGATTTTTCTTTACTCTTAGAACATGTCAGAAATCCATATTTTCTCCAACTATTAATTTCAAATGATCAGACTTTTTTTGTGCCTAATTCTGAGATAGCCATTTCTTGTTAATTTATTAATTTAATACCAGATGCTTTTTGTGTGATCCATTCTCTCACAAATTGACTTTGATTGATTTAAGTGGGTATACTGGCTCTATTCAGATTGATCATGAGATGAAAAATAAGATAAAATAATTAGTGTTAGGTAATATTGATAACATTTATAAAATAGTTGAAGATTATCAAAGCATGTTATCTTATTTGATCATCAAAATAACAAACCTATAAGGTCAATACCTTTATTATCATTTTCCAGAAGAGAAAATTGAATGTGAGAGCCAGTAAATTACTGAGTCATGATTTGAACTCTGGCTTACTTGACTGCAAGTGCGACTTTCTCTCCACTACACTCTGTGGTTGCCTCTAGCAAAAGATTTGTTTTTTGTTGTTTGTCATAGAAGCCTTTGGTTGACTAGTGAAGCTTCTGAACCTTTTCTATTACAAAGAATAAAAATTGTATTGAAATACAACTATATGCACATATGCCTATTTACATACATATAAATATTGAACTCTTTATTCATACACTCAAATTTATGTTGTCCTAGAAAATTATCTCTTTTACCTGAAAACAGGGTTAAGTGTCTTGCCCAGGGTTATACAGCTAGTAAATACTTCAAGGTCAGATTTGAAATCACAAAATCTTCCCAATTTCTATTCTACTGTTCTCTCCACTGTGCTATCTAGCTGTAATCTATAACTGTATTACAGTAAGGTCATCAATTTAGAGAAGAAAGGGAACAAATTAGTCCTCTCATTTTTATGAGTGAGGGGAAAATGTCCAAAGATCCAAATTGTTTTACCCAAGGCTAAACAGATAGTATTAAGTGTCAGAATTTAGATGTGAACTCAAGCCTTATGATACTGGGTTCACTTCTTTTCCCACTACACTAAAATGCCTTACTATATAAAGTTATTTAATACATGGTGACTGAACACTTATGATTAACAATGATCAATGTCAATGAATTAGATAATTCAGTGCCATTAATTAGATAATACAGATAAGGAAAAGTTGCATGGATCATAAATATGACTTCAAACAAGACTTTATAGTGAATTAAACAATGTCAACTCTCTTAGGTTTATTTGGTTTGGCCATATTTGTAATAATCTGATAATGATCTACTTTGAATATTGTATTTTGATCCAGAACCTTCTGATATTGTTCTCTTGGTAGAATAAATATTGCTACCCGTTTTTGTTTGCATTACTTTGTCCAGATCATTAGGATTCTGCTTAACAGTCTGCAAAAGTGGCAATTATTACATAGATTGTAGTCTTTCAAAATAAATAATGCCTATTCAAAAAATCTGCAATTTACTTTTCCATTCTCTGGATACTGTCTATCAGAGAGAATTTTGGAACTATCTGTGATAGAGAAACTTGAAATATATCAAGGTCAACAATAGTGTTCCAGATGAGACAAAATATGCAACTTGTACCAGTTTTACATATTTCTGACAGCCTGAAATACACTAACAATGCTTTTATAAATAGCTGTTGTTCAGGTCACTGTGTGCATCTGAATAATTTAACAGTGGAAATGTGGGAAAAGCCTTTATTGGAGTTTAAATTTCTCTTCCTTGAAATTATTTGATAAAATTAATGTCTAGGATGAAATTTTATTTGTCATGAGAATTTGATTGCACTATGTCTGGGTATCACCATTTGATAGCTTATTATCAAATTTTATTATCTTTTTACTTACTTGAAATCTCTTGTGACTATCAACTATGTAAGTTTATTTGAGCCTATTTTTATGAAAATTGATTTTGCTAATATTGTACATTCAAGAAATGGCTTCAGGACTTTAAGGATGGATAGTTAAGGATGTTGCCTTTGGGTATTTATTTTAACCATGCAACTGGATATTAAATATTACTATAACTGTGGATTATTCTCATAAGAATTTAGGATAACCTTATAAATTTAATTCAAAGGAAGACTGAAAGAAGAAATAATTATTTTTGATGGATCAGGGTAATAAAAGGAGGCTACTGAGGACCAAAAAAAGGACAAAAAGAGGAATGGTTTTTGCAGCTGAATGATCTTTTGCAGCCGATTATCTTTACAGCCTGGTATCCTTTAGCTTTAGACTGGTAGTCACAAGGTGTGGGATTTTATTAGGATTTTAGACCTATATCTTTACCTTTTGGGGACTCAATTTCCTTATCTGTAAAAGTTAAGGGATCAGATTACATGGCATCCAAGATACTGTCTAGCTCTAAATCTATTTCTAATAATGTAGAAGTCTTATTTTCAGATGATTCTAAGATTTCAGTTTTTTTTGGACCATGCTTAAGCACTTCAGTTAGGTCTTATTGGTCAGGTCTTATTTTTAATTCATTGTTCACTGCATGAAGTTGGTCCAGCTTCACTAATATTCTGGAATCTTTGCATTACATTTCTCTCCAATCTAGACTTTGTATTTGGTCTTCTGTGTCCTTCTGGAAGAAGACTTTTGCTTATTGTTATTGTGCATATTTATTTTGTGCATACTTTCCATGAAGTTCTTGCTGTATTTGAGGATGGGAAATCAGAGATCATCTCCTATGTTGCTTCTTTGTTTGTATATTATCTTCCATATAAGTTTTCCTCACAAAGAATTCCAGCAGTTGCTTCTAATCATTCTGTTGTTTCCCACTTTCAAATCTGATAACATACATTATAGCTTCCTAAAGTGCAGAGCTTACATGGGACAGTTTGGAAGCATTCATTTCTTGTTATTTCATTGCTCATTTGCCTATGAACTTCTGGGTCAATATGCCTGAATGCTGTGCAAACTCATAGTCTTTTTTTCTTTTCACAATAGAAAATGATAATATCTTGGCATAAAATGTCTGTGGTTCCTTATTGTTCAATTGTTTCAGTCATGTCTGATTCTTTATGACCCCATTTGAGTTTTCTGGGTAAAGATACTGATGTGGTTGGCTATTTCCTTCTGCAGGTCATTTCACAAATGAGAAATTGAGGCAAACATGGTTGTGTGATTTGTCTAGGATCACAGAAAATATCTGAAGCCAGATTTATACTAAGTAAGATGAGTTTTTGTGACTTTAGACATAGTGCTCTATTTACAATACCACCTAACTGCCGTATTGTTGCTTCTGTGCATACTGATTGCTTTTGAAGTCTTTAAAAGCATTCCTACTTTCCTGTCTTCTGATTTCAGAACATATATGAAATGATTCCCTTGTGACTTTCTTTTATTCTATTTCATTCTTCTTCATTATTAGCTGAGCATTGAGGTAATATGCCAGTGGAATGCCTATCTGGGGCTCAAATGATGCTCAAAATAGCATAGTAGCTCCCCTGAGATGCTTCATAACTTGGCATGGTAAAATCTGAGAATTACCTTGATTCTATGCTGCTCACTATTATTCGATATTGACTTCTACTAAAATCATGCCTTATAGCATTTTTAGATAACCTTTCTCTTTAAAGAGGAGTCAACCTCCATTTTGAAGTATTTTTCCTCCCTTTCAGGGAAAGAGGTCTAACAACTAAGCCTTCTTTTCAATTATTCTCTCTTAAGTCTCTAGCAGAAGGTATTTTTTAACTCCTTGTAGTTATTAAATGTGAATGCTGCATCCTCCCCTTAATGAAATAATTTGTAGCATCTGCAAATTACAGACTCATTTTCCTCTACTGTTATCATATGACATTAGCAAAATAAATTGACATAATCATGGATAATTATCTTGATTATGAATACAATATACATGTAGGTATTATATTATTTGTATAGCCATTGAATAAGTTGTGCTCAATCAACTAGTTATACAAGTATGATAGATAGATAAATGGAAATATAGAGATACATCCAGAGACACAGAGAGAGAGGGACATTCAGAGACAGATAGGGACACACACACACACACACACACACACAGAGAGAGAGAGAGAGAGAGAGAGAGAGAGAGAGAGAGAGAGAGAGTGATAATGCACTATTTGATACAAAAATAATTTAAATCTCAGTGGTTATAAGGTAATATAGATAAGCATAGAATTTTTTCCTCCACTTTGTTCAAAAGATAGCTCATACAATTATATCAAAGCAGTTTTTTAGTTCAGAGTTTGAACTTCAAACTATTATCTAAAAAAGGATTCGATCACACAGAAATATCCACAAAGAATCTTTTTCTATATTTCCCAATATTTCTTCTTCCGACATTTTTAAGCACTGTGTATTACATATGTTCAAAGTCTAACATGCAATAGAAATTGTGATAGTTTTAGATACAACATTAACTAAAAGAAACAGTTAAGGAAGGGGAAAGAATAGATAAAGAGAATGAAATAAAAAGGAACTAATAAAAAGAAGGGGAAAGTAGGTGTGGAATAGTGGGGAAGAAAAGAATAATGCTTTTAGATGTGGATACTCTAAGTCTGATCCCCTTGATTTGGTACAAAGGATAAAAGTTCTATTTTTTGTTTTGTTGTGTTTTTACAACTGCTCTATGTAACAAGTGATAGATATTTTTAATTATCCAGTTAGTTAATGTGCTCAGAAATTAGACCCTAGATACACATGTAGATAATCATCAAACTATTAATAACCATTCAACTTCAATACTAAGGGGCTAATTACAATGCTGTTTACACTGCCTTAAGGCATTAGAAAACGGGACAATTCAGTTATAATGAAAGCAAACACACTTTAAGTTAATAGTTGACTAAAGTTATTGATCACCAGACAAACATTAGTGCTAAAGGATTTGATCAACCCTCATTTGTGTTACCTGTATATACTTCATCTCCTTTAATGAAGCATCAGGAAAAGTAATCTAAACATTGTATATCTCTTGAGATCTTGTATCTAAAATCTGATCTGTGGCCTCTCCTTAATTGTGTTATTTGTAATTTACAAAAAAATAAAATGTGGAAGAAGTTTGCCTTTGGTGAGGTACCAAAAACTGCACTGAATATACCCTAGCACAATATTTTCAGGACCTTGAAATTCTGATAATCAAGAGAAACAGGAAGACCAAACATATTTTAAATTTTAAAAAAATTTAAGGAATGAAAATTTAAAGCTCCTTAAAACAAATTACAAGTATATATTATCTTCTCCTCTTACTCTCCTCTTCCTGACCAGTTGTACAGTTAAAAAGAAGTCATAATAAATATAGAGTCCAAAAAAATAAATTTCCACATCATCCATGTCTGATTCTTTAAGTCTTATTCTGAATTTTAAATGTCATTTTCATTGTAGGAGTTAGATATATCTTTAATATTCAGTCTTCTGAAATCTTGGTTTTTCAATGAATTGATCAGAATTCTAAAGTCTTCCAAAATTGTTTTTCTTTATTATTGTTGCTATTATATATATTTCTATCCTAGTTCTGTTCACTTTCCTCTGAGTCAGTTTATACTGCTTTTGAAACTGGTCATTTCATCATTTCTCCTGGCACAGTAATGCTTCCTTACCTTCATGTACAATGATGTACATGTTCATCCCCCAGTAGATGATGGGTACCACTTTAGTTTTCAGCTTCTGGCTACTAAGAAAAGAATTGCCATACACATAAAATGTTTATTTTTGAAGAAACTTTCAGTCTGCCTGTGCAATGAAAAGAATGACAGAAAGTGAAAAAAATTCAGCTTCTTCCAAATTTTCTATTTAAAGAATCTATTTTATCATTCTAACCTGGCTGAACTCCTCTGAACTTCATTATGTCTTATACTGGGTGGTATACCCTTCTTCCCTTACTTACTTTCATAGTTTATGCTTTGTCTTCCATAAGCTTCTGAGCACTTAAGAGCAGAGACGATTTTTGCCTTTCTTTGCATCCACAATAGTTAGTATAGTAAGCAAGGGCAGTTAGATAGTGCAGTGATAGAGCATCATCTCTGGAGTCAGGAGGACCTGAATTTAAATGTAGCTTTAGACATGTAACATTCCCTAGTTGATGACAACTGGACAAATCACTTAACTCCCAGTGCCTTACAAATGTGTGCATATAGATAAATAGATATAAAGGGGTGTGTGTGTGTGTGTGTATATATGTACATATAGTATCTAACGTATAGTATATGCTTAATAAATGACTATTAACTAATTATTCATCCCCTCAACTTCTTATCTTGTACGTGTCCTTCTGTATTATTATATCATTTATTATACTGCACTGTTAATGAGAAGGTAGGATTTTCCCCTTTGAAATATCAATTAAAACCTCTCACATCCACTTCTGGTTTGTTCCCATTATACTTTTCTTTAAGTACACTGATTCTTATTTTGGTCTTTCATTGTCTCTTAGTGAGCACTATTTTTTCTAACAAAAATTAAAGAAGAAACTAATAAACTCATACTCTATTTATCCATTCATGTTACATAGCTATTTTGGTTGCTTTTTCCATGATGTTCAAGACTTTCTCCCCACTCTTGAAAGATGCATTCTTTATTGTTTTACTTCTGAATCTTGACTGTGATGCTTCTTAAAGGTTTAGACTTGGTGTTCCTGTTTAATTTTTCAGTGGATTTTCTTTTTCTGAGCATTGAGTTCTGATTCCAATATTTCTGGGTAATTTTTAACTATGATTTCTAAGAGCAAGATATTTAAGTTGTATTTCTAGATGCTCCATAATCCTTAGATTATTTCATTGTATTTTATTTTTGTGTTTTCTGTTGTTTTGAAATGTTCTTCCATAAAAAAGCTCCATTACTTTTTTTCTCATTTCTACTTTCTATTTTGAATTTCATTTTTTAAGATGGCCTATTATGAAAATTGAGCTCCCATCTTTAGTTCTCTAATTTTTGGTTAAACCTGTTGATTTCTTTTTTTAAGAGCTCAATTTTCTCTTCTTTTAAAATATTCTGACTATTTTTGATTGTTTTTTGTAATCATTTTAGAACTTTTGAGGTTGTTTTATTTTCATAACTGGGGACCTTAGAAAAATTGTTTTGATGTGTTTGGCTTCAAAAGGAAATATTGATTTAAGAGAGTATTATTTAGTGTGAAATATTTGTACATTGAGATGGATTTGTATTTGTGTGCTTGTTCTCTCTGCCCCATCTGCAAAAATTTAGTTTAAAGATTTTTTTTGTGTTTCCTTAATGAAAATGTGTTTATCATTTTCCCTTAGAATGTACATTCTTTTGTTACTCCATCATCTTTTATGGTTGCTTTTACCCTGCTGCTTCAGACATCATAAGATGAATTCAGATGTTGAATGAGGGTGAGGACTTGGGACAAGGAAAAGGAGGAAATGAGAAACTATGTCTCAATTGCTCTACTACTATTTAAGTACTTTGCAGTATCACAATTCTGAGTTTTACTGCCCTTTCTGTAGTAGTTTTTGTATTTGTTTTTATCCCTTAATTGGCTCTTAGAAACTGATCATGAAGTTTTAGCCATGGCTCCCCCCCCCCGCCCCCGGATAATACTAAAAGTAGTGGTCTAAGAAGATTTGGTACTTTAGTTTTTCCTTTAATCTTCTCCACCCAAGGATCACAAGATCATAGCTTGATAAATATGAAAATAGAAACAACATCAGAGACAATTTAAATAAATTTCTTCATTTTCTAAATAAGAAATTGAGATTGAATTCAGTAAATTGAATTTTTGAAGATCACATAGGAGATAACCATCAGAGGGAAGTCTGAACTCAAGCTCTCCGATTATCCTTGTCAGCACTGAAATTTCTATTCTGGATCCTATACTATCCTGATTAGTTTGAAATATGTTCTTCTATGTTCAGATGATGTCATCCATTCTTTATATTTCACCTTAGTCATCTTTTTGCCATCTACTCTGCTTTGATGCCCTTTGAAATAGAGAATCTCATCATTTGCCCCTTTATCACAGAAGTGTTTAAGTATCCAGTTTTCTCACTTTGTAACTGTAATCAATATTATGAACTTTATTATCATTGTTTTTGGAAAGAGCATATTCATAAAATCACTATTCCCTAGAAGTCTACTTATAATTCTTGGGATATCCCAAAACAGCACCACTCACATTTGTTGTCTCCCACTTTTGGAACACAATCTTTTCAAGTGGAGTCTTTCTTTTTTCTTTTTATTATAAGGGCAATATAAAGGACAAGGGAAGGAAATAAATATTTATAAACACTTACTATGTGCCAAGCACTTAAAATATTAACTTATTAGATCTTCATAACAACTTGCCTATCTTTGAGCATGGTACTTTTTGAGCATGCCTATTTTGTCTAGTGTGGAGTCTGCTATGTATCCTACTATATAAGCTAGCTCTTTTTTTTGGGGGGGGTTGTGAGGGAAGGGGAGGGTGTTTGCTTTTAAAACTGATCAGATTGATCTGATTTGTTTTTCCACCATCTTTTCTGCTGGGCTCTTTTTAGACAACTCCAAGCTACTTTACCCAGTCCTGATACCATGAACCAGATAGGTTAGCAGGGACTTGCCTCTTCTGCTTATTTCTCTTTATTACTACTCAGGAGAAGTGGTTCTGAATGTGTTTGTCTCTATTCCATATTTGTCCTCCGTTTCAGATGCCAGAGATGGTCTTTAAGGAATGGAAGTTCAAGCTAGACTCTGGATTTCAGGGAAGGTGGTACAATAGCCAATCATCTCAGCATGAAAGCCCTGATAAGTCAGACTGTTTGGAATTCAACCCCAGGCATGTTTTGTAATTGGCACCTGGACTGTGTTCTATGAGAGCCAAACTAAACCACAAACCCAGACCTTTAGCCCATCTCAGAGACAGAGGTGGTGCAAGAGATGGAGGGCATGGGTGGGGAGATTATGCCTCCTATATATTGAGAGGAGAGTGAGTTCTACATTTCTGATTCTGCTTGTTGAAGTAAATATCACTTTATAAAATGTGCATGATGTTATACATACAAGATAGGTACCGATATCCCCATTTTATATTTGAGGAAATGAAGGCAAATTTTGTTCCCTCACCAAAAGTTCTTCATAAGAATGAAATACCAGATAGAAGGACACATCATCCTTGCATTTTTCATCTTTGATTTTTGCTTTCTTGATCCTGAGGCTCAGCTCCTTTACAGTTGCTTTTCTTTTCTTTCTCTTAGGACTTGAACCCTGCCCAATCCTCAGATTTCAACTCATGGTGGTATTGGGTTCTCCCTGAGGTCATTCTAAAGGGTTTACCTCTAAAAGTTATAGCAGATTTGATGATCACTGGTAATTACCATAATAACAAAGATTGTATTGATAGATGAGGGAATCTGGAAGTGTGGGAAGTGACTAAAGAGACCAAAAGCATATACCAATAGTCTTCCACAAGTCTTGTATTGAACTTCCCATTTTCTTCCTGACCCATCCCCCAATAACCTTAGGGAAAAAATAAAGGGTTCTATCCAAAGATATGTGCATCTAAAATTACAGTATATATAAGAATGATAGTGCCATCATGAACTTTTCCTGTTAGCTGCAGTAAAAGTGGGGGAGACTGGGAATATTGACATGTTTGAAAGTTTGCATTTACCTGCTACTATTTTTTTCTCCAAGAATTACTTTTTGGTGAGACATTATTTGTGGAAGGGGATCCTCTCACTATGCTATTTTCCCAGAATTCTCTCCTTTTATGCATTTTCCTCATCTACCCCACACTTTTTTGTATTTTCTTTTATTTTCTATTTTCTATTATTTTTCTGTTTCTCTGCCTCTCTTCATTACTTCTGCTTAGTATTTTCCATTTTTTAAGGAATTATATTTTTCTTTCCTCTCCTTTATAATCTCCTTCCTCCTTTTCTTCCTATTTCTTTTCACCTGCCTGCCTCTTCATCATCATCATCACTGAAATTCTTTTGACTTTTATCAAACTTTCGCATTAACTTCATCATTAAGGCAATTAATCATCATTAAGTTTATTTTAATGACCAAGCCTCTGCTATAAAATTTGCATATTTTAATTTTAATATTTATTGTTATGCTTTGTAAATCATTTATATCATATTAATTCTAACCACTGAACAATTAGACAAATAAAAAAAATTAAGCAAGGAGACTTGATTTTAAAAAAAAGCAACCAAACAAACAACAAAAAACAATCTTACCCAACCATATATATATATGATATTCTTAGTAAAACTATCTCTTTGCAATTAAGGAAGAGTTACTGTATTCCAGTTTCTTCATTACTTAGAATTTACCTTCTAAAAGCATATCATTTCTCTCTGGTTCATTCCTGCCTTTCCACTCTAACAGCCTTTACCCTGCTTCCCTTTTTTTTTTTTTTTTTTTTATATGAAATCTAGTACTTTAGAGAAATGTCAGAGAGGAAAAATAAATATTTTAAAATCCTAATCTTTGTTGCCTATTTAGGTAATATTTGAGATAAATTGGCTAGTAGGGCAACCTTTCATTGTAAAAAAAATATTGCAAAAGCAATTGCTTTTATTGAAAATGTGAAATTGGCTCTTAGGTAATTAAAAAAAATTCCAGACTTATTCCTCCCCAGATATTAGATAAAGATATAAGGAAAATTGTTTTGTGATGATAAATAGGTCCAATTACCTAAAATTTCATTTGATTCTTTTGAATTTGTTTATATTATGTAGATAGATGAGCACCACAGAAATTTTTCACTAATTTTAAAATAAAATTATTTCATTGTAGATGGTGACATCTTGTTGATGATTACAGAAATAGACATATGTAGACCTGATCTTGATAATTAGAAGTTGTGTTGTCTGTGTGAATATGTAAGAGAACTCTTGCTAAGGTCAGGAAATTCTATAGATCTGCACTCATTCTAACTAATTAACTTGAGAATATAATTTAAAATATAAAAATAAAACATAGAATATGTGTTGAGTATATTTTTGGATTCTATAGTTGATGAAAAAGGGAACAATCAATTTCTCTTTCCATTCCCCTTATAATTTAGTCATACTGCTCTTTAAATGAATGATTTTTGTGATATCAGTGATCACAGAAAATTAAAAAAAAACTTTAATTGTTTTAATGGGGATTATAGGATCTTCCATATAACCACATACAAATTCAGAATGTCTGGAAATGGGGACTGTTATATTTCTTTAGTTCTATGCCACCAGTTAGTTATTTAGGAAGACATTTTCCAGATCACATAACTTGAGGTTGTGACTGCAGTAAAACTGGCTCTTTGTTTTTTCTCTATGATGCTGAAGAAACCAAAACCAAAAAGACAAATTCCATCTTTTATATGTGTTGATGCCATTTCATCAGCTTTCCTTTCATCATAGATTGATTACCAAATAGGTAATGATTACCAAAGAGGAAAAATGTTATAACTGCTCTAAGATCCACCTTTCGAGATCTTTGAGTATTATAATTGTTTGAAGGTATAAGGAGAAAATGATGAAAAGTACAGGGGAAGATCTGACCCACCCTATGGCTTCCTTTGCATATTTATTTTATCTGCTATCATATGCCTGATTATAACCTATGGAAACATTTATCTGAGAATTGAACAGAGACCAGAATCTCACTCTGTTACATAGATAACTATAGATTTTTTCCCCCCTGAAGCTGGGGTTAAGTGACTTGCCCAGGGTCACACAGCTAGGAAGTGTCTGAGACCAGATTTGAACTCGGGTCCTGAATTCAAGGCTGGTGCTCTATCCACTGTGCCACCTAGCTGCCCCGATAACTATAGATTTTTGAGATTTTGGATAAGGGAATTAATGGCAGGAAGAAAAGGATTATTTAGTTCATTCATAGCTAAAATCTGATAAATCTCTTGATTTTATCCCCAGACTCTAAAGCATATATTCTATATAGATAGAGTAAAACAGTTAACATTCACTCAGGGCTTTTGTTCAATACCTTATTTATTGAAGATTCTTAAATTCATGTATTGAAATAGTATGTAAGCTATGAGGAACTAGAATAGGCCTTAGGACATGAGTATAAGAAGTGTGAAATATTGGACAAAAAACTGAAGGGAAAACTATGGAAACAAAGTCCTTGAGAGTAAATAACTTCAGCTATAGTATAAACAATAACAATTTTAAAGCAACTCAAAAACTGTTTTCAAGATACCTTAAAAAGGGAAAAAAGAATGAAAAATGACATCACATAATGCTTTTGTAAAATAGGTAACATATGTATATCAATGTATGTCAATCTATAACTTCCAAATTGTATTCTGGCTTTTTCATCTATCCTTTTCATTGCCAAAACAAAAGAAAAATGTCCTGTTGATGGGGAGATTGTGCCAAACAATCATACATAACTGTCATCGTACTAATTGCATTGAGCTCAGAAAACTACAGAGTACTCTCATCAAGTCAAAAATTTTGAATTTAAAGGTATATTAAAGGTTATCTAATCCAATCTTATTTGACAAATGAGGAAACTGAGATTAAAAAAGATTTAGAGATTTGTGTAGGGTGATAGAGCAACTTAACTGCTGAGTGAGAATTTGAATCCTGTCTTGCCAATTTAAAGTTTGCCCCTTTATCCACTATAGTAGCTTGCTTTTTAAGCAGTCTATAATCACTTGCTAGTCACAAGTGGGTTCCTATCCAAGTACAAATAAGAGGTTACCTTGTTTAACTTCTAAGATCAGATCCACTCAGAATGATATGGTCATCTTTAAACTACACATTGATGAATAAGTACCAAAGTACCAAGTATTCATGCTAGAAAAAATAAAGTAGATGAGATTCACATGACCAGTATGTAAAAAGCATCTGGATAGACAAAACATGGAGTAAATTCATGGACACACATTCATTTGGAACAAAATCAAGTGATTGGAGTAAGATACATTTGATAATACTTGAAAAAATTTTCAAAAATTCATCTTTCTGTCTTCACTTCAATTTCAGGGATGGACAACATGGAAATTTAATTTATTTGTTTACTCATATTTAGTACAATAATTTTTTTTTTCTTTTAAGTGTGTGTGGTGGGGGTTGATGAGAGAGAAAAAAATAATTGAAAAATAAAATAAGATTGGTGATAAAATAATGAAGATTTAAAATGTTTATGGCAACAATATTTATCAACAAAGTTATTACTATAATTCCTGGAAGATCATACTCTCAAAAGAATCAAATATTTCAAGTAATCTAAAGAATGATGGAAATGACACTTAATTGACACAATGAACAAGGTATTTTGAATGATGGATTGCAGATGAGCAAATTGTATTATTAATGTTATATATGACTAGGAAGTATGGACAGCCTCATTGGTTTACTGATATACTTGATATATTGAAAAAGCTAAAGAAGTCTTTAGAATACTGAGTAGATCTCCATAGAGAAATATTTAAATGGCATGGTAAGAAAGACATTGCATGTGAAAGTGAAGAATTGTTGAGATCTGCTTTGGGAAAGGTACTATCCACAGTGAAATTTTGCATCTTTTAAAGAACAAAAGTACATTCAAAGTAAGAAGTTAAATTATATAATTTGGAGGTGAAAATGGTTCTATTTTAAGAGATAAGAAAAAAATCAATTCTTTATTTCTATTCATACTTTCAACAGAGATGAATGGTCTAAAAATTGTAAAATATAATAAATATTATTAAGCAGGAACTAATAGAAGATCACAAATAAAATATATGCATTTAATTTTTTTAAAGATTTATTGATTACTTTTTTTTTCTTTTTTCGTTACAATAATTTCTGAAAACTCCCATCATTCTCCTCACATATCATAACACTAACAGTACAAAGTCCCACAAAACAAATAACTTAACACCATAACTACTAGCATATGCCACATTCTATATTTGTCAGTATGGAAAAAATAGGATTCAAAAATTGCAGACCACACACCTGACTTTTATCACTAACAATATATTATTAAATATAATTTTTGTAAAGAATCTAAAATAAAGGAATGAACCTCTGTGCACTGGGAGCTAGGATGGGTTGAATAATTTTGATCAAATCAAATCTATCATTTCTTTTTTGGAGTTGGATTAGTATAATAAAGGATGAAGAAAAATATATGGATTATTCAATTCTATTTAATTCAACTAGCATTTATTATTGACTTACTCTGTAAAAAGCATTACACTATATCCTGAGCATACAAAAAAACAGCCCTAGTTGGCAAGAAACTAAACCTCTTGGATTGACGCTTATAAATAAATATGAAATTCCTAGAAAGTAGCAAACACATTTTGAGAAAAAAAATGGACACAGAGGTGGTTGTTGTTTGTTTTTTACTCTCAAAGAATTCATGGTCATGATCATGGTCCAGGGAGGTAATGCCATGACATTGGATTTGAGGGAGGGAGGGAGGGCTATGCAAGATCACTTGCCTTACTTTTCCTTTCAGATCCATCTGGGTCCAGTAGCCAGATATAGATCAAGATGACTGGAGATGACCTTGAATGCAATGGGAGATCTTGGCCTTTTAGAACTAAGATCTTCAATGAGTCTCAGTTTGATTAAAGCTGAACCCATTTAGTGATTAGAGCTAATGAGCAATTGAGGCAAATAATTTTTTTTCTTTCACTTAGTCCAAAAATATCTAAATGAATGAATGAATAAATGAATTGGGGAGAGGAAGACTCTTCCAGGCAAAGCAAAATGATTGCAATTTATATTCAATTTGAGTCAACCAGGATGCAAATAGTGACCAAATGGTGCTTGGCCTAGGACCTGTTAGTGGCCAATTGCAATCAGATTGGTTTTGGTTTAAGAAATACTTACCACTGTAAGCAACAAGTAAAGATTCATATATAAAGTAGAACCAGAACTTCTTCAGGAAGTTAGGGATTTCATGTGGTAGAAAAGTTCATAAGTAGTTGAAAACACTTCTATAAAGGCATGCATTATTGTATTATGTATGCATATATGTGTTATACATATCTATCTTTATATCATCTATCTGTTTATATTATATATGTAAAACATATGTATTTTTTTTTTTATTTTTTTTTTATTTATTTTTTTTTATATATATATATATATATATATTTTATAATATTATCCCTTGTATTCATTTTTCCAATTTACCCCCCCTCCCTCTATTCCCTCCCCCCGACGACAGGCAATACCATACATTTTACATGTGTTACAATATAGTCTAGGTACAATACATGTGTGCGAATATCACTTTCTTGTTGCACAATAAACATTAGAATCCGAAGGTACATGCAACCTGGGCAGACAGATATTAGTGCTAACAATTTTCATTCCCCTCCCAGTGTTTCTTCTCTGGGTGCAGCTACCTCTGTCCATCATTGATCAACTGGAAGTGAGTTGGATCTTCTTTATGTTGAAGATTTCCACTTCCATCAGAATACATCCTCATACAGCATTGTTGTTGAAGTGTACAGTGATCTTCTGGTTCTGCTCATTTCACTCAGCATCAGTTGATTTAAGTCTCTCCAGGCCTCTCTATATTCCTCCTGTTGGTCATTTCTTACCGAGCAATAATATTCCATAACCTTCATATACCACAATTTACCCAACCATTCTCCAACTGATGGACATCCATTCATCCTCCAGTTTCTAGCTACAACAAAAAGAGCTGCCACAAACATTTTGGCACATATATGTCTCTTTCCGCTCTTTAGTATTTCTTTGGGATATAATCCCAGTAGTAGCGCTGCTGGGTCAAAGGGTATGCACAGTTTGATAACTTTTTGGGCATAATTCCAGATTGCTCTCCAGAATGGCTGGATTCTTTCACAACTCCACCAGCAATGTATTAGTGTCCCAGTTTTCCCACATCCCCTCCAACATTTGTCATTATTTGTTCCTGTCATCTTAGCCAATCTGACAGGTGTGTAGTGGTATCTCAGAGTGGTCTTAATTTGCATTTCTCTGATCAGTAGTGATTTGGAACACTCTTTCATGTGAGTGGATATAGTTTCAATTTCTTCCTCTGAGAATTGTCTGTTCATATCCTTTGACCATTTATCAATTGGAGAATGGTTCGGTTTCTTATAAATTTGGGTCAGTTCTCTATATATTTTGGAAATGAGACCTTTGTCAGAACCTTTGTTTTTAAAAATATTTTCCCAATTTGTTACTTCCCTTCTAATCTTGTTTGCATTAGTATTATTTGTACAGAAACTTTTTAGTTTGATGTAATCAAAATCTTCTATTTTGTGATCAATAATGATCTCTAGTTCTCCTCTGGTCATAAATTCCTTCCTCCTCCACAAGTCTGAGAGGTAGATTATCCTCTGTTCCTCTAATCTATTTATTATCTCCCTCTTTATGCCTAAATCATGGACCCATTTTGATCTTATCTTGGTATATGGTGTTAAGTGTGGATCCACATCTAATTTCTGCCATACTAATTTCCAGTTTTCCCAACAGTTTTTTCCGAATAATGAATTTTTATCCCTAATGTTGGAATCTTTGGGTTTGTCAAAGATTAGATTGCTATAGATGTATCCTTTTTTGTCCTTTGTATCTAATCTGTTCCACTGATCTACCGGTCTATTTCGTAGCCAATACCAAATGGTTTTGGTGACTGCTGCTATATAATATAGCTTTAGATCAGGTACACTTAGACCACCTTCCTCTGAGTTTTTTTTCATTAGTTCCCTTGCAATTCTTGACCTTTTATTCTTCCATATGAATTTTGTTGTTATTTTTTCTAGGTCATTAAAATAGTTTCTTGGGAGTCTGATTGGTATAGCACTAAATAAATAGATTAGTTTGGGGAGTATTGTCATCTTTATTATATTCGCTCGGCCTATCCAAGAGCACTGAATGTCTTTCCAATTATTTAAATCTGACTTTATTTTTGTGGCAAGTGTTTTGTAATTTTTCTCATATAATTCCTGACTTTTCTTTGGTAGATGGATTCCCAAATATTTTATACTCTCAACATTTGTTTGGAATGGAATTTCTCTTTGTATCTCTTGCTGTTGCATTTTGTTAGTGATATATAAAAATGCCGAGGATTTATGTGGATTTATTTTGTATCCTGCCACTTTGCTGAAATTTTGAATTATTTCTAGTAGCTTTTTAGCAGAGTCTTTGGGGTTCTCTAAGTATACCATCATGTCATCTGCAAAAAGTGATAGTTTGATTTCCTCATTTCCTACTCTAATTCCTTGAATCTCTTTCTCGGCTCTTATTGCCAAGGCTAGCGTTTCTAATACTATATTGAATAGTAATGGTGATAGTGGGCAACCTTGTTTCACTCCTGATCTTACTGGGAAAGGTTGCAGTTTATTTCTATTGCATATTATGCTTACTGACGGTCTTAAATATATACTCCTGATTATTCTAAGGAATAATCCATTTATTCCTATACTCTCAAGAGTTTTTAGTAGGAATGGATGTTGGATTTTGTCAAATGCTTTTTCTGCATCTATTGAGATGATCATATGGTTCTTATTAATTTGATTATTAATATGGTCAATTATATTAATAGTTTTCCTAATATTAAACCAGCCCTGCATTCCTGGAATAAATCCTACTTGATCATAGTGTATTATCTTGGAGATGATTTTCTGAAGTCTTTTTGCTAATATCTTATTTAAGATTTTAGCATCAATATTCATTAAGGAGATTGGTCTATAATTTTCTTTCTCAGTTTTCGATCTACCAGGTTTAGGTATCAGTACCATGTCTGTGTCATAAAAGGAATTTGGTAGGACTCCTTCATCCCCTATTTTTTCAAATAATTTATATAACATTGGGGCTAATTGTTCTTTAAATGTTTGGTAGAATTCACATGTGAATCCATCTGGCCCTGGGGATTTTTTCCTGGGGAGTTGATTAATAGCTTGTTCTATTTCTTTTTCTGAAATGGGACTATTTAAGCAATTTATCTCCTCCTCTGTTAATCTAGGGAGCCTATATTTTTGGAGAAAGTCATCCATTTCACTTAAGTTATCAAATTTATTGGCATAAAGTTGGGCAAAGTAACTCCTTATTATTTCTCTAATTTCCTCTTCATTGGTGGAAAGATCCCCCTTTTCATTTGTAAGACTATCAATTTTATTTTCCTCTTTCTTTTTTTTGATCAAATTTACCAAAGGTTTATCTATTTTATTGGCTTTTTCATAAAACCAACTCTTGGTTTTATTTATTAATTCAATAGTTTTTTTACTTTCAATTTTATTGATTTCTCCTTTTAATTTTTGTATTTCGAGTTTAATTTTTGGTTGGGGGTTTATAATTTGGTCTTTTTCTAGCCTTTTAAGTTGTAAGCCCAATTCGTTAATCTTCTCTTTCTCAATTTTCTTCAAATAAGCCTCTAAAGATATAAAATTTCCCCTTATTACTGCTTTAGCTGCATCCCAAAGATTTTGATATGATGTCTCATCATTATCATTATCTTGGGTGAAATTGTTAATTGTTTCTATAATTTGCTCTTTCACCCAGTCATTCTTTAAGATGAGATTATTCAGTTTCCAATTACTTTTTGGTCTATTTACCCCTAACTTTTTACTGAATGTAGCTTTTATTGCATTGTGATCTGAGAAGAAGGCATTTATTATTTCTGCCTTCCTACATTTAATTTTGAGATCTTTATGTCCTAATATATGGTCAATTTTTGTATAGGATCCATGAACTGCTGAGAAGAAAGTATATTCCTTCCTATTGCCATTCAGTTTTCTCCAAAGGTCTATCATACCTAGTTTTTCTAATGTTCTATTTACTTTTTTAATTTCTTTCTTGTTTGTTTTGTGGTTTGATTTGTCTAAATCTGAGAGTGCAAGGTTGAGATCTCCCACTATTATAGTTTTACTGTCTATTTCTTCTTGCAGTTCTCTTAACTTTTCCTTTAGAAAGTTAGATGCTATACCACTTGGTGCATATATGTTTAGTATTGATATGGCTTCATTATTTATGCTACCTTTCAGCAGGATATAGTTTCCTTCCTTATCTTTTTTAACGAGATCTACTTCTGCTTTTGCTTGATCTGAGATAAGGATAGCTACCCCTGCTTTTTTGGCTTTACCTGAAGCATAATAGGCTCTGTTCCAACCTTTTACCTTTACTCTGTATGTATCTCCCTGCTTTAAGTGTGTTTCCTGTAGACAACATATTGTAGGGTTCTGCTTTTTGATCCAATCTGCTATCCGTCTCCGTTTGATGGGATCGTTCATCCCATTTACATTTACAGTTAAAATTACTAATTCTGTATTTCCTGCCATCGTATTATCCCCAGATTATACTTTTTTCCCTTGACCCCCCTGATCCCCCTCCCCGATATTTAATTTACAGACCCCCCTTGTGACGCGCAACCCTCCCTCTTTTTTTTTTTTTTTTAGGATCCCTCCCCCCTCCCTCCAAGTCCCTTCACTTATTCTCCTTTTCCTTTCCCCTTTTCCTCTCCCCCCTTTTAATGAGGTGAGAGAAAATTCTCTGAAAAACAAATATGTTAATTATTTACTCTTTGAGCCTCTTCTGATGAGAGTAAGATTCACACAATGATTCTCCCCCTCACTAAGTTCCCTCAGATATGGTGTATTTTCTATGTCTCTTCCTGGGATGTAGTTTCCCTCTTTTTATCACTCCTTCCCCTTTTTCTGAACCGACCTCCTTCCCTTTACCACACCCCCCTTTTTTTCTTTTATATCAGTAAAATCAAATTATCCTTGAGTATTTTTTATATACCCACAACAAAGTTACAGTTCTCAAGGGTTCTGTGTACCTTTTTCTGTTTCTCTTCAGTCTTGTGGATGTAGATCAAATTTTTTGTTTAAGTCTGGTTTTTTTCTTAGAAACATATAGAATTCCTCTGTTTCATTGAATGACCATCTTCTTCCATGGAAAAAGATGCTAAACTTAGCTGGGTAGTTCATTCTTGGTTGCAGTCCTTGATCTTTTGCCTTTCGGAATATCAGGTTCCAGGCCCTTCTATCTTTTAATGTGGAGGCAGCCAGATCTTGGGTGACCCTTATTGTGGCACCTTGGTATTTAAATTGTTTTTTTCTAGCTGCTTGCAGGATTTTCTCCTTTGTGTGGTAATTCTGCAGCTTAGCCACAATATTCCGTGGTGTTCTTTTTTTAGGGTCTATTTCAGAAGGAGTTCGATGAATTCTTTCCACATCTACTTTCCCTTCTGTTTCTATTATCTCTGGACAGTTCTCTTTGATAATTTCCTGTAAAATAGAATCTAGGCTCTTTTTTTGGTCATAGTTTTCTGGAAGTCCAATAATCCGCAGATTATCTCTCCTAGATCTATTTTCCAGGTCTATAGATTTTCCCAGTAAGTATTTGACGTTGTTCTCCAGCTTCTCATTTTTTTTGTTTTGTTTGACTGATTCTTGGGTTCTCTGTGAATCATTCATTTCTATTTGTTCCATCCTGACTTTTAAGGAGTTATTTTCTTCTTTCACAGTTTTTAGTTCTTTTTGTAAATGCCCAATTTCGTTTTTAAATGAATTATTTTGCTCTATTGAGTTTTTTTCCATTTCCCTAATTTTTTTTTTTGAGAATTATTTTCTTTTTCCAATTCAGAAATTCTATTTTCTTGAGACTTTTTTATCTTTTCCAATTCAGATATCCTACTTTCCTGTGTTTTTTTAACCTTTTCTAATTCACTAATTTTGTTTCCCTGCATCTCCTGTGAATTCTTTATTTTTTCCAACTCCAATTTCAGGACATTATTATTCTCTATCATAACTTCCCTTTCCTTGCCCCATTTTTCTTCGATCTCCCTCAATTTCTTAAGAGCTTCTTCTAGGAGAGAGTTATGTGATGGGGGGCAGGAATCGTTCCCCTTTAGGTTGTTATCTGATTCTCTGCTGTCAACTTCCTCGGGGTTGGACACCCGCTCTTTCTCTGTATAGAAGGAATCTATGGTTTTTCTAGCTTTTTTGCTCATACTTAAAAAAAATCTTTTGGGGTCTGTCTCTGGGGTAGGAAATTATTTACTTCTTTACCAGCTTCCTCCCAGACGGGATGGATGCAGCGGCTCCTGAGCCTGAGCTAAGAGAGAGCTCTGGGAGAGAGTTCCCCACCCTCTCCCTGGGAGTGCCTCAGAGGTGATTAGCACTGCTGTGCTTCGAGGGCGTAGAATAGTGAAGACTGCAGGAAGCCCAGGCTATGTGTCCGGGTGGGGAGTGGGTGTCTGCAGCAGGTGACGTAAGAAGCCCCTGCGCTCAAACTGGAAGTGTCTGCCAGAAACCACGGTCCCTAGTTCAAAGGTTCCGCTTCTCTGGGACTTCCTGGAGCTGAGTTCCACTCCCTCCAGCTAAGCTAGGCAGTGTGTGTTGCCTTGGGCCGTATCCACCCACTTGTCAGTCTCTTAACTATTCTCAGGAGGTAGCTGAGGCCACACCCCCTGGTGCCTGAGTCACCCCCAGGGTCCGGGGGAAAATCTAATCTGAGTTTTAAAATATTTTGGCTTTCTCTTCTGAACTGCTAAATAATTAGCAGAGAAGAGCTAACAGCCTGTGCCAGATTCCTTTACCTCAGTGGCTTCTCTGATCCCAGAGCCCCTCCCAGCGCAATGGGCGCAGTGTGCCCCTACCCCACCGTCTGTGCTGGTCTTTCTTATTCCTCCCCTGAGAACTGACCTTTCCTGTTGAAACTCCAGATTCTCTTCAGCTGGTAAGTCGTGCTTCCAGTCCTTGTGGTATCTATCAGTCCTGAGCTAATTTTGAGACTTAATTTATCTAATTGGTTGTGAGGGAGTGAGGACGTTCACTGAGTCGTGTGTTTCCTCTCCGCCATCTTGGCTCCGCCCCCCAAAACATATGTATTTAAAGACATATAATGGATGTATTATTGAATAGATTGAATAAAAGTAATAGCTAGATATAAGATAAAGACAAAAAAGAAAGTAGAAACCATGTTGTGGAGGACTTTATGTGGCATCTCATGCATTCCCTTTGTGATCTAAATTTCTGGCTTATTTCATATGCACTTTTATGCACTATATACCACAATAAAAATTAATTGATCCTCACTCATGGCTTCATCCAGCCCTTTGTACTGTATATACAGTTATATATACCTATCTCTGTATCCGGAATGGATTTTTCTTTTTATATTCCTTTCTTTTTAAATATTCTATTTCCTTTAATGATGGACAAAGTTGGGCCTAGATTAAGTCCTACGTTATCCAGCAAGACTTCCCTTATTTGGGAAAGATGGGATGGTGGGAAATACAGAGTTAGTAATCTTAACTGTGAAGGTTAATGGGATGAATTCTCCCATAAAATGAAAGTGAATATCAAGGTGGAGTAAAAGCCAGAATCCTGCAATATGTTGTTTGCAAGAAATATATTTGAAGCAAAGAGATAACACACAGAGTAATGGTAAAAGACTGGAGCATAATATATCATGCTTCAGTTGAAGTTTAAAAAAAAAAAAAGCAGTGGTAGTGATCTTGATCACAGATCAACCAAAAGCAAGAATAGGTATGATTAAAAGAGACAAGGAAAGAAACTATATCTTGATAAAGAGTACCACAGATAATGAAGTAATATCAATACATTCCCAGAAGAGAACTTAAGTGGGAAAAAAAAAAAAATTATAGCCAGTTTTTCTGATAAAGGTCTCATTTCTAAAATATATAGAGAATTAACTCAAATTTGTAAGAACACAAGCCATTTTCCAATTGATAAATGGTCAAAGGATATGAACAGACAATTTTCAGATACAAAAAAATTAAAACCATTTCTAGTCATTTGAAATCACTGTAGATTAGAAAAATGCAAATTAAGACAATGGATATACCACTTCACACCTCTTAGATTGGCTAAGAAGATAGGAAATATGATTGTAATGGAATATTATTGTTCTATAAGAAAACTATCAGTATAATGATTTCAGAAAAGCCTGGAAAGACATGAACTGATTTTGAGTGAAGTTAGCAGAGCGAAGAGAACATTGTATACAATAACAAGACTATGTGATGAACAACTGTGATGGAATTGTTTCTTTTCAGCAATGAGGTGATTCAAGGAAATTCCAATAGATATGTGATGGAAAGGGCTATTCATATTCAGAGAGAGAACCATAAAGTCTGAATGTAGATCAAAGTGTATTATTTTCATTTTTGTTGTTGTTTGTTTACTTGTTTTTTTCCTTGTGTTTTCCCCCTTTGATCTGATTTTTCTTACATAGTATGTTGAATATGGAAATATGTTTAGAAGAGTTGCACATATTTCATTTATTAGATTACTTCTTGTCTTGAAGAGGAAGAAAAATTTGGAACACAAGTTTTTTACAAAGGTGAATGTTGAGAGCTATCTTTGCACTTATAAAATACTATAAAAATAAAATAAATAATAGAAAAAATCCTTTACTGCCATCCCCTTTCCCTACTAGCTGGAATTGATCTTTCCCTGATTTTTAAGGTATTTTGAACACCTGAATGCATTTAATCATAGTTTAACTTTTATTATTAATATTTCTGTTCTTGCCTTATCCATCTTATTAGAAAATAAACATTTTTAAAACCATAACTATCTTGTTTTTAACTGTCCTATGATCTAGCACAATTCTATGTATATTAAAAATATATAAAGATTTGAACAGCATTTATATAGGGCTTTAAGGTTTTCAAAATGCCTTAAGTTATTATATCACTTTATCTTCACAATAAGCCTCTGAGTAAGGTGCCATAAGAAAAGTTACTGATCCAGATAGAATCTAATGTTTGTAAATATATAAAACAGACTTTGAACTCTGGTTTTGCTGACTCCAGATCTAGATACTCTGTTTATGATGTTATCTACTGTATCTAATACCTGTTCATAGTGTCTTGTTTTACAAAAAGTTTATTGATTGTGTTATCCTGGGCAAATAACTTAACCCCAATTGTCTAACCCCATCCCAGCCCCACCCTCCAAAAAAAACAATGTTTATTGAATTGAATTTACTTTACTAAACACTCTATGTCCCCTCACATGATTATAAAGAAAAGCAAATTGGAAGTCCTGAGTTGACTATTTAATGTGAAAATGTAGACAAGTCACATAAGCTTTCATATTCTCAATTTCTGCAGTTATTATCTATATTAGACTACTACTTCATTGGGCTACTGAGAGAAAATTCATGACTTGTAAGCAGAGAGTGTATGGGGTTTAGAATCAAAGAATGCTTGGCTGAATTCCAGTTTTGTTACCACTCACTATGTGTGTGACCATGTTGTCGTTGTTAAATCATTTCACTTGTGTTTAATTCCTCATGAGCTCATTTAGGGTTTTCTTGGCAAAGATACTGGGGTGATTTTCTATTTTCTTCTCCAGCTGACTTTACAAATAAGGAAATCGAGGCAAGTGGCCTAAGTGTTTTGATCAAGGTCATATAGGTAAGTAATATCTAAGATTAGCTTGGAACACAAAAAGATGACTGACAGTGTACCCACTGTACTATTTGTCCATGTGATCCACAAGTTACTTGATAGAATACAAATTCCTTCATGTTTCCTTTTTGCCTTCATATACATCTTTTTTCTTTCTTTCTTTCTTTTTGTTAATAGTAAGCACTTAGTCTAGTGAATCAGGAAGCAGCAATTAACCACTTACATTGTATGCCAGGAAGTGTGCTAAATATTATACATGTCTAATGAATGAATGACACAGTGAACTTAACATCTCTGGATCTCAGTTTCTTCATCTATAAAATGAAAGTACTAGACTAAATCTCTAAAGCCTCTTTTAGCTCGAAATTTGATGACCTTAAACATATTAATATTAGCTATTAACATTTTATGATTTTAAGCAAAAAAATTCCTTATGATAACATTGTGGAAAAGTGAGATTCATAGCTTGTCAGATAATTGAACTCCAAGAAGGTTAACTAATAGATCACTGTCAATCTGGGGAAAGCTCTCTAGTGGCATGCCACTGGGCTCTGCCCTTAGCCTTTTCTTTTTCCTCAATTTTATTAATGACTAAGATTAAAAACATGCTGTTCTAATTTATGGATGATAACTATCTTGGAAGGATTGCAGTTAGGATTAAAAGATGTCTTGCTAGTCTAAAAGTACAAGAT
>NC_133619.1:232231115-232282020 GCF_048593235.1 Sminthopsis crassicaudata
TGAGTTCATGATTTAGACATAAAGGGTGATACTATAAGCGAATTAGGAAAGCAAGGGATAGTCTATGTGTCAGATCTATGGAGAAAGAAAAAATAATATGGCCAAAAAAGAACTAGAGTACATTATGAAATGCAAAATGAATAACTTTGTTATATTAAATTAAAATTGTTTGCACAAACAATGCCAATGAAGCCAAGATTAGAAGGGAGCAGAAATTCTACTGGGGGAAAGGGAAATTTGCAGTCTGTGTTTCTGATAAAGGACTCATTTCTACAATACTTAGAGAACTGACTCAAATTTATAAGAATACAAGATAAATGATCCAAGGATATGAACAGAGAATTTTCAGATGAAAAAATTAAATCCATGTATAGTTATATGAAAAAATACTCTAAAACACTATTGATTAGGACAATGCAAATTAAGACAAATGTGAGTCACCACCTCAAACTTTTCAGATTGGTTAAGATGACAAGAAAAAAAACTAATGATAAATGTTGAAGGGGATGTGGGAAAAACTGGAACACTAACACATTGTTGGTGGAGTTTGAAATGATTTCAATGATCCTAGATAGCAATTTGGAACTATTTTCAAACAGCTATAAACCTATGCCTATCCTTTGATCCAGGAGTTTCACTACTGGGTTTTTATCTCAAGAAAATTATAAAGGAGAAAAAAAGGACTCTTATGTGTAAAATTGTTTGTAGCAACTCTTTTTGTAGTGGCAAGAAACTGGAAGTTTTATGGATGTCCATCATTGAGGAATAGTTGAATAAGCTATGGTATATGAAGGTAATGGAATATTATTGTTCTGTAAGAAATGATGAGTACATTGATTTTAGAAAATCCTGGAAAAACTAAATGAGCTGCTGAATGAGTGAGCAGAATCAGGAAAACTTTTTACATAGTAACAAGATTATGAGATGATAAGCTATGATGTACTTGGCTCTACTCAACAATGCATTGATTTAAGGTGATCAAATGAGATTTGGGATGGATTTGGGATGGAAAATGTTAATGGCATCCAGAGAGAGACAGACACACACAGATAGAGAGAAGAAAAGAGAGAAAATGAGAGAGAGAGAGAGAGAGAGAGAGAGAGAGAGAGAGAGAGAGAGAGAGAGAGAGAGAGAGAGAGAGAGAGAGAAACTATG
Source organism: Sminthopsis crassicaudata (assembly GCF_048593235.1). Classification (NCBI taxonomy): domain Eukaryota; kingdom Metazoa; phylum Chordata; class Mammalia; order Dasyuromorphia; family Dasyuridae; genus Sminthopsis; species Sminthopsis crassicaudata. The sequence continues at coordinate 232,232,271 of NC_133619.1, forward strand.
GAAACTGAATATGGACTGAAGTATTGTATTCTCACCTTTTTATTTGTTTTTCTTATTTCTCATTTTTTCCCATCTTTGGTCTGGTTTTTCTTGTATATCTAGGCAAATATGGAAATATATTTAAAAGGATTTTACATATTTTAAAAAATATGAGCTTCCAACCAGCAGACATTAGGGACACAATAAATAAGGTTGTCCTTTATTTCAAGTTTTCCCAACTGCCCCCTTACTATTGCAATACTTCTCACAACTTAGCAATTTGGTTTATCCCATTTGCCAACTTAAGTAGCAAAGCAAATGAAAAACACACATATGTACATGCATACACATAAATATGCACATAGAATAGAAAACCATGGGTAAGCAGGATTGATTTCTGACTGAAAAATATATTTGTATTATTTGGATAAGCCTGACTCTGGATTCACAATGATTGACTACAGCTCTACATTAATAGACCATGATGCCATTGGGAACCATTTGCTTGGCTTCTGTTTCCCTAGCTCCTACCATCCTTCTTCTTATTTTCCCAATAAGTATCTTCAACTAAGGTTGAATCTAGGGAAAGTCCCTTTTGGAGAACTGGGGAGAAGGCAAAGAAATTTCTGCATAGACTTATAGCATCCATTTCCAGCCGCTTAATTTCCATCCTGACACAAGAGGCAATGCCAAAGTAGTATTAAATACACATAATATCTTACGTATCAGAATATCAGCTTTTGTCCAATGGATGGACCCAGAATGTAGATTGAACTACACTTTCGATTTTTTTGAACATGGCTAATATTGAAACTTCTTTTACATGTCAATACTTATTTATAATGGGTGTTATATGCATTTTGGAATAGATGGAAAAAGAGAGAAGAAATAAGAGATTTCAAAACTGAATATAATATAAAATTTAATTTTAAGCTTTTGGAGGCAAGGGATATATTTTTTTTCTTTGTATGTCAGTATCTGGAATGAATAAATATTTTGGAGGAATAAATTAATTAATGGTTTACTATTTCTCCTTTCCCTTTCAAATGTTCTTTAATTCATTTTATATCTCTATTTATGTAGCTATTTCCCACATTCTTAAACTATGGGATCTTTGTAATTGAAGGTAGGAGTAATGAAATTATGATTTATTATCAATTTTGATTTGATATAATCAATTTATTATTTATTATCGATAAATGTTTAATTTTGTATACATATTTTAATACCTATATGCCCAGGGTCATGTAAAAAATTCTCAGGCAAAAAGGGGTCTGCAGTGGAAAAAGCTTAAGAACCTATCTATCTATCTATCTATCTATCTATCTATCTATCTATCTATCTTCATGCTTTCTCCATAGAAGGAACTATTTCATTTCTTTGTCTTTTTGCCTCCAATACCTAGCACAGTGTTTGCTATGTAACAGGCATTTAATAAATTCTTGTCTATTGAGTGATTTTCATCATACAGAAACTGTATCATTAGTATTATATTCACTTTTGTATATGTTCACTATTTTAGGAGGGATGGATAGGAAGGTAAAGGAAATTTTACAGGATGCCATTTTGAGGTTTGACTGAAGGAAATAAAAATTGTTAAGCTAAAGAAGGAAATAGTTTTTGTAGACCTGATCACTTTTTTTAGGTATTTTAAAGGCTTTGATTTGGAAAAGGCATTAAACTTACTTTGCTTAACCATACAAAATGAAAAAACTGAGCACTGAGAAGAGATTATTGAGAAATCAACTAAGGCTTGATGTGAGACAAAAGTTCCTAAGAATTCCAAAGTCATGATCGACTGCTTGGGCTTTGCTTTCATTTATGGTTTCCCAGCAAAGATTGAATAAATATTGCTTGGTTTGTTATAAAAGGAATTTTTAGATATTGGGGGTCTTGGTAAGATACCATTTGTGTTGAAATCTCCTGAGATCCATTATGAATCAAAAATTCTCTGAAACTCATAGAAATGAAGGAAGATCATCAACTTAGAGCCAGCAAAGTTCCAAAGTATCCTTACAAGCAGAACTTAAGATGAAACAAACATATACAAACAATTAGCATAGTTGTCTCCTAAATAGCAATATACCTATCATAGAGTGATAGTGACATTTGATGTCTTTTCTTTCAACTTTCTTAACCTCATTGGGATTTTGTATTAAGCATACTTTCTCCTTTCCCTCTGAATTTTTTCAGTTGTGTGAAATTAATTCCACATGAACCAATTTTTCTTCTTCTACGTATCTTGTTAAACTCTGTTTCTCTCTTTTCCTTCCCACTCTTGCTCTCTATTAGTCCATTTTTTGACCTGGAAAGTAACTCTGTCTTTTTAAGATGTACTGTGGAGTTGTTAATAGATATGAGTTAAAGAACAGAAAACATGAAACTTGGCATATATTTCATTTAATTATTTAATTCATTTAATCCAAAATATATTTTTTATTTAAAATTTTAAAAATCAAGGAAAATCCATAATAATCCACCTATAGAAATGTCACAAAATTCTCCATTTATTCTTTTTTTTTCCTGAAGATCATCTGACTTTCTCCTCTCTTTTCCCTGTCTTTCTCTGTCTCTGTCTCTGTCTTTCTCTGTCTCTGTCTCTGTCTTTCTCTCTCTCTCTCTCTCTCTCTCTCTCTCTCTCTCTCTCTCTCTCTCTCTCTCTCTCTCTTTTTCTCTCTCTGCTAAGCAATTAAGATTAGGTAATTTGTCTATGGTAACACAGCTAGTAAGTGTTAAGTATTGAGACCAGATTGGAATTCAGGTCCTCCTGTCTTCAGGGCAGTGTTCTAATCACTGGTACATCTAGCTACCCCATAAGGGCATTTTCAAAATCTCTCTGAATAACTTTGGAATCAATAGTGAGACATAAGAGACACTGGTACAAGATTACCTTGCATGGTATATCAGCATTAAAGTGTCATGCTATATGAGCAAAGCAGAATTGTAAAGAGAATAGCTCAAAAGAAACATGAGAAACCTGAAAGCTTTTAAAACTGTGGGTTGCAACCATATATAAACTTTTTGTGCCCAACTTCTGATAAAACATTTCTGAGCTTATATTTCTCTAATAAGTCATAGTAAGTATGTAAGGTCTATTCTGGACATGAACTGGGAGAGTAGTTATATGGTGGGGTATAGTGTATATGTATGTGTGTGTATGTGTCTGTGTGTATGTGAACACTAGAATACAGTGAATAGAATCTACTGAGTACTGTTTATTTAAGCTATATGTTTCACAAATGGCCATTTTGTTTATTTTCAGAGGGTTTATGGCTTCTTAAAAAAAAAAAAAAGGTCACACTCTTGTCTATGAGGCTACTTTTAAATCATGACTGGAAAAATTAGGTTAGAGAGGAAAAGAGTGAGAGTGCGAGTGAGAGAGAGAGAGAAAGAAACAACGACTGAGAAAGAGAGAACCAGAAAGAGAGAAAAGTGATAGAGATACAGAGTCAGAGAAACAGAGATGGAAAGGAGGAGGGAGGGGGGAATAAGGGAGGGAGACAGAGTGAGAGATAGAAGACACAAAGAGACTGAGACAAAGAGACACAGAGAGAGACAGAGAGAAAACAATTCCCCCTTAAGATGAGCTAAAGCTGAGATGTATTCAACAAATAATATGCATCAAATAAAATTTGGTTCTCTTTAATGCAGCCATATTTATTACCCTTTTCATAAGTATAAGAAAGAATTCTACCATTTATGTAAAAAGATAGGATTTTCATTGTTTTTACTTTTAAATTGGATACCTTGGCTTTGAATGCATAGACATAGATAGGTGTAAAGTTCCTGTCATCTCTTCAATTATAATCCTTCTCTGAGAGGAGATCTCTTTTCTGTAAAATCTTTTCTTCTGTGAGCAGGTTTCTTGGGAAGCTTCTGGAGCCTTCAGCCAGACTTTCTCCTTCCAGACTGCGGTCCCAACTCTGTCCCAGAGTAGCCTAACTCCAGGCTCAATGCTGCCTCTTTTATCCTCACAGAGAATGGGCTAGTGAGATCTCAATGGGGCCTGGGGAAATACTTCAACCAATGAACTTGCTCCTTTTAAAGGTGCAAACTTCTTTTAAACATGTAAACTACTCCTCAGAAGTCCAAAGGTGTAAACTCCCCCTAAATGCCGGAACTCAAGGTGTGAATTCTGAGCTAGAGAATTGCCTAGACAACCTGAGTTATCACCTTGTAATCCTAACATCTCCCAGTTTCTTTTTATTTAGAACATAGGGTGGTCATGGCCTTGAAACATAAATCCATCAATATGGGAGGTATTACACATAATTACATAGATTACATAAACACATAGTAACATAACACATGCTAGAAGTGATGTAACAAATAATATGATCAAATAATCCTAAATTGAGAATTTATAAATGTCCATAAGTCCATTGTCCATTAGTCTCATCTTGTGTTAGGAAATCTAATGATTCCTGCTGGTTTTAAAATTCTTTAACAGTCTTCTTGTTAGCCATGCTCTTTCTGTGTCAGATGTTTCTTAGGTTTTCTCCTTTGTTTTGAGGTCTTTCTCTTTCTCTGAGGGACAAGGAGAATATGACTCGTTGGCACCCATCTGATTCCTTCTCCATCTGAAGAAATACAAGCAACCCTCACTCCCAATCAGTTAACCTATCTGGTCCCTTCCATTTACCACTTTCTGGATCTCTCCACATCACCTGGCGATTATCTAAGGACAGTGGAGCTGCTCGCTCTGGACACTGCCCTTTTGGTGGGTTATAAAATCTGTCTGCCAGAGCCAGTGCATCTTTGTCAAAAATTTAAAAAATTAATGGTATAGAGAACTAAATTTAGAAGTTCTCTATGGTTACCTATGGTTCCCCCTTTCTTTTGTTTTTGGAGGAGTGTCTTAATGTCTCTGTTTCTTCTCTCTACTATTGCCTGACCTTGTGGATTAAAAGGTATGCCAGTGGTTTGTAAAATCTTATACTGTGCACAAAAGTGTGCAAAATGTTCCGAAGTATATGCAGGTCCATTATCTGTTTTTATTTCTTGTGGCACACCCATAGTTGCAAATGCTTGGATAAGGAATTCAGTGACCACTCGGACTGTCTCTTTTTCTGTTGGCACTGCAAAAGTGAATCCTGAAAAGGTATCTACCACCACATGGATAAAAGACAGATGACCAAAAGATTTATAATGGGTCACATCCATTTGCCAGATTTCCTTGGGTCTTCCCTGGATTCTTCCCTGGAGGGAGTGTAGGAGTGTGGAAAGGAAGGCAAGCTGTACAGCTTTTTACTATGCTCCTAGCTTCCTCTCTTGTTATTCCAAATTGTAAATGTAAAGCTCGGGCAGCCTGATGATATTTAGAATGAGATTCTTGTGCTTCCTGAAATAAAGGAATACTGGCTATCATAGTTAAAAGGCTGTCTGCCTTTGAATTTCCATTAAAAATAGGACCTGGAAGTCCACTATGTGAGTGGATGTGTAAGATATAAATCTTGCCTGGATGGTTTCTCACTTGCTCTTGAAGTTCCTTAAAGAGCTGATAAATATTAGAGGTTGCAAATTTTATTTAGGCTGTGGCAATTCTTTGTACTATACCTACTGAATAAGCTGAATCAGTAATTATATTTATATCTCCTGGGTAATAAGTAAGAGCTAGCATGATAGCAAATAATTCATTCTGCTGAGTGGACTGAAAAGGAGTTCTGACTACTCTATTTATGGTTAAATCATGAGAGTATACAGCACAAATACTTTCTTTGGAGGCATCTGTAAAGATTGTTGGTCCTTTAAGAGGAATCTTAGAAACCTTTTCTTCAAAAATTCATCGCCAATTATGTAGTAGCCAGGTTATCTTTAATGGAGACCCATGTGCAAAATTTGGAGCTGTGGCCAATAAAATTTGCCATTCTGGGATGGTCTCACAACATACATTAATTTGTGCATTAGTATAGAATGTGTATATTTTTTCAGGACTTATCCCAGATAATTGTACTACTCTCTTAATAGCCTTTAATAAAATTCTAGCCACATGCACTGGGTAAGGAGTAAGGCTTTATTCTGGTTGTGCTGGGAGGTTCACCCACTCAAGCACATTGTCTCCTTGATGAAGGACTGCTGTGGGCGCCTCTTTTATAGCAAAAACTGATATTTCCAAGGGTTTTTGAGTGACTCTTTCAACCACATTGGATAAAGCCAGTTCAACTTTTCTCAAAGCTTCTTGTGCTTCTTTTGTAAGCTGGCGTGGTGAATTTAAAGAACTGTCGCCCCTTAAAATGTCATATAGAGGTTACAGTTGATTGGTAGTTAAGCCTAACATGCATGCATCCTTTGGATATCTCCTATTAATTTTTGGAAATCATTTAAGGTGTCCAACTTCTCTGTTCTTAAAGAAAGGTTTTGTACTGTGAATGTCATAGGATATACTTCATATCCTAAATATTGAAAAGTATCATGTCTTTGAATTTTTTCTGTAGCTATATGCAGTTTGTAGTACTTTAGTGTTTCCATGGTCTTTTGTAGGCATGCTTCTAACATTTGTTCCTCAGGTGCACATCCCAAAATATTATCCATATAATGTAACAATATTACTTTTGGAAATGCTTTTCTTACCGGAGCAAGAGCAGCAGCAACATAATTTGGCACATAGTAGGGCTGTTTTTCATTCCCTGTGGCAAAACTGTCCATTCATATCGTTTATAAGGCTCAGCCAAATTAACACTAGGCACTGAAAAAGCAAATCTTTTCATATCCTCCTTATCTAGAGGGATAGAATAGAAACAATCCTTAATGTCTATAACCCAAAAAGGCCATTCTCTTGGCAAATGAGTAGGAGATGGAAGTCCAGGCTGAAGAGTTCCATAGTTTCCATCTGTTCATTTACTCTTCTTAGATCAGTTAACATCCTCCATTTTCCAGATTTCTTTTAAGACTCAACTCAAAACTCACTTTTTTTTATTTTATAATTATAAATTTTTGACAGTATATATGCATGAGTAATTTTTTAACATTATCCCTTGTATTCATTTTTCCAAATTATTCACTCCCTCCTTCTACTCCCTCCCCTAGATGACAGGCAATCCCATACATTTTACATGTGTTACAGTATAAACTAGATACAATATATGTGTGTAAATCCAATTTTCTTGTTGCATGTTAAGTATTAGATTCCAAAGGTATAAGTAATCTGGGTAGATAGACAGTAGTGCTAACAATTTACATTCACTTCCCAGTGTTCCTTCTCTGGGTGTAGTTGTTTCGTCCATCATTGATCAACTGGAAGTGAGTTGGATCTTCTTTATGTTGAAGATATCCACTTCCATCAGAATACATCTTCATAGCATTGACGTGTACAGCGATCTTTTGGTTCTATTCATTTCACTCAGCATCAGTTGATGTAAGTCTTTCCAAACCTCTCTGTATTGTCCTGCTGGTCATTTCTTACAGAGCAATAATATTCCATAATCTTAATATACCATAATTTACCAAACCATTCTCCAATTGATGGGCATCCATTCAACTTCCAGTTTTTAGCTACAACAAAAAGAGCTGCCACAAACATTTTGGCACATACAGGTCACTTTCCCCTCTTTAATATTTCTTTGGGATATAAGCCCAATAGCAGCAATGCTGGATCAAAGGGTATGCACAGTTTGATAACTTTTTGGGCATAGTTCCAAATTGCTCTCCAGAATGGTTGGATTCTTTCACAATTCCACCAACAATGTATTAGTGTCCCCAGTTTTCCCACATCCCCTACAACATTCATCATTATTTGTTCCTGTCATCTTAGCCAATCTGACAGGTGTGTAGTGGTATCTCAGAGTTGTCTTAATTTGCATTTCTCTGATCAGTAGTGATTTGGAACACTCTTTCATATGAGTGGATATAGTTTCAATTTCATTATCTGAGAATTGTCTGTTCATATCCTTTGACCATTTATCAATTGGAGAATGGTTTGATTTCTTATAAATTAGGGTAAGTTCTCTATATATTTTGGAAATAAGATCTTTATCAGAACCTTTAACTGTAAAAATATTTTCCCAATTTGTTACTTCCCTTCTAATCTTGTTTGCATTAGTTTTGTTTGTACAAAAGCTTTTTAGTTTGATGTAATCAAAATCTTTTATTTTGTAATCAATAATGATCTCTAGTTCTCCTCTGGTCAAAAATTCCTTCCTCCTCCACAGGTCTTAGAGGTAGACTATCCTCTGTTCCTCTAATCTATTTATGATCTCATTCTTTATGCCTAAATCATGGACCCATTTTGATCTTATCTTGGTATATGGTGTTAAGTGTGGATCCATATCTAATTTCTGCCATGCTAATTTCCAGTTTTCCCAACAGTTTTTTCCAAATAATGAATTCTTATCCCAAATGTTGGTATCTTTGGGTCTGTCAAAGACTAGATTGCTACAGATGTTCCCTTTTTTGTCCTTTGTATCTAATCTGTTCCACTGATCGACTGGTCTATTTCTTAGCCAATACCAAATGGTTTTGGTGACTGATGCTATATAATATAGCTTTAGATCAGGTATACCTAGACCACCTTCATCTGACTTTTAAATCTCACCTTTTAATTAGAGCCATTCTAGATGCTCTGAACTGCTAGTGCCCTCCTTAATTACTTTCCATTTAACCACTCTGCCCTATGTATATGTGTGTGCATGTATGTGCATATGTGCACTATGTCACTATTTAATTATATACAGGGTATGCTTAAGGTCTAGCACTTTGGGGACACACTGTACTCCTGCACAGTGGCTAGCAATGTTGTCAAAAGCTCAAGGACACGAGGCCTGGTTCCTTTCATTTATCTCTGTAGTTAATGTCTTCTGAGTTTGCTTTTGGAGTTTTTTAACTCTGGAGTTTTGGTCTACTCAATAAGGAAATAAGTCTTCCTAGTTCCTAGTTTCAACCCCTCTACCTTATACCCCTCTCTGTAGCTTTCAGAATAGGTATATATGGGGGAATTGCTGTCTGGACACCTAGGGTAGCATGAGATGTAGGCAGGGAACACCTCCCCAGGTGTTGGATTCCAACTTTATGCTCCTGAGGGTTCATAGCCTATAAATTGTTAGTCCTTTTCCTGGTGATGGTGAAGAGAAGAGACTAGACCTAAGATTCTCAGACTGCATAGTACTTCATGTCCAGGGTTTCCATGCTAGACAGGTGTGCAGGGTAGAACTTTTTCCAAACCCTCATAAATGGGCAGGGAATGGGGTCACACTGTCTTTTCTCATTGACTTCCTTGCTCGATCAGAACATGTCTTCCAAAGAGAGCCTACTTTGGATGCAGTTTCTCTACAAGCCACTTTGTGTAAACAATTGTCTATATTATTATAAATGACTGGGTCTCTATTTTGCTTTCCTCATAATCTGGGTATCAGAGGAGGCTTAAATACTTGGCAGGACTCAAATGGACTCTGGGTTCCATGCATCCCCTTGGGGTATTGAAGGCTAAGGTACTTACCTTCTTCCCCTGGCTCTCCCATACCCACATTTATGAAGAGAAAACTGATCCTTAGAGAAAGTAAAGGACATCTAAGAGCCTCTATAATAGGAAGCATCAAAAGAAGAACCACATCCAGAGACAGCTCCACAGGCTTCCTTGCAATCAAGAAGGGAGAATATTTACTTCATGCCCAAGTCAGAAACTTAAAATGTCACAGTGATACAATAGAATATATAGAGGCAGAATGTATATCAGGGTCCCCTGCTTATTGGCTCCAGGTCATAGAAAAACAAAGAATATTTCTTATAAGGGGGCTTCCTTGCAATATGTTTTCAGGACAAAAACATATACACTCCACACCCCTATTCCTTTAGTAAAATAAAGCAAAGTGAGTAGTCAGGAAATGCTTCCATGAGAACCATGCCTAAAGCTTCCCTCACCCCCTTTTCTAGCTTTATCATGTCAGAATAAAAGGTTAAACTCTTCATCTCCTCTTGAACTATTTATATTATATGAAAAGATCTAAATTGATATGTTTCATCCATATTTCATTCAGAATCATCTCTTTGTGTGAATTTGTTTCTGAAATAGTTCAGATTTTCTTTTTTTCTTTTCTTTTATATCTTACAAGGAAAATCCCTTAATCTCTTTTCAAGGGCATTCTAGGACAGTAACAGATCCCTCTGTAGCATTTTGGGAGCATTTTTTGATCTTTAGAAATAATTCACATGCAGATCTACTGCAAATAAAGTATAATTATGAATAGTTATATTGAGAAGACACATTATCTTGTTTATGAAAGAGATTATTTATGACAATGACTGAAATCTACTTATTACTTAATTTAAAAGATTCCTTATGTTCAGGTTTATTTGATTTTCATACCATAGCATATCATTTCAACATTTTGGGCAAAATACACTTTAAAAATTGGTACCATGTTTATCCTGCAGATATCTTAATTCTAAATACTCAAATATTATGTGAATCACTTTTAAATTTTAAACAGTTGAGCAAGCATACCTGAAATGATTTTTAAGGGATTGCAAATCCTCTAAAAAATTAAAGGATATTATAAAATCCTCTTGCATTTTCTTTATTCTATAGAGAGAATTAGAATCAGTGAAGTATGAAAAAATAACATTGAATTCAACACATACTTTTGAATAACCTACTATGTGAAAATGTGAGTCTCATATGAGGATCAGAGATATAAATGTATTAGAACATTGAATCAGTGTGTTTCCATGTAGAGAAGATTGAACTTGAAATCTAGAGATGTCAGTGTCATTTTCAAGACAACCACAAGGGCAACTTCCATAAATTCCTCTTTTATGTAAATATATAAAAGCATATATTGACCTTATTTTATTGTTGGGTGTGAGGTGTAAAAAATATTCTAAACAGTTGAACGTTATGAAAATGTAAACAACTATTAACATTTTAGAAAAGTGACATACTTAAAAGCACACATACACAGCAAATAATGACTCTCAGTTTAAGGACTATTAAATTCCTGAAGGTTTCAGATGTGGAACTTATTGTGCTAAATGGGGTGATTTTTTCTTAGAGCATAGACATCTTGGGACTGGTGTCTGAATGCTTTTGTTTAGCAAATGACTACTTGAAAGCTTATGACATACTTTTAAATTTAATCGGCATTATTGAAATTTTTTCCATCACTTTCTCAACTCTAGACAATTACCACTTTTATATGTAATTTGTATCATTTTCTATTTTCTGGGTTGTAAATGCTCACACTGAAAATTTAACAATCAGCATACCTCTCCAGAGGGGATGTGTTTCTGGAAACATGATTCTATCCCTATAAGGTCTAGAGCTTACATAGCAGTCCTCTACTGATCTTCACTGTGTGGTACACTAAAATTATTTCTGTAGATGTGGAATCATCTCTTCTAGATTTCCTTTTTTTTTTTTAAACAGAATCTGTCTTCTATGGTTTGACTTTCCAAAGTATATGTGTGTGTGTGTGTGTGTGTGTGTGGTGTTTGTATGTATAGATTTTCCTGAATTCAATAAAGATTTCCTCCCTTTCTTTCTCCCTTATAGTCACCTTTATTTTCCCTGTATTTCAATTGATTATTTTGCTCCATGTGAAAAACAAAAAACAAAAAACAAAGAATCCTAAATACAACATGTATACAGATTATTTAGAATTGGATTTTATTGATAGATATATGTTAAGGTTTAGCTTATCCTACTTCTTCAATTCAGAATAAAAGATCTAGAATTAATTCAATAATATGGTCTTTTATTATCTTTATTTACAATAATTATTTTGCTAACTATTAGAGAAACTAGTGAACAAAATAAGTCGTGCAGGCTGAAATTTCCTATTTTTCAAGAATTTTTAATTTTGTTTTCTATTTTACCTTATCTGGAAGAATTACTAAGTATTTTGACTTATAACAAAAAACAAAAAAGTGAAAATGATATTTTGTTGAACTTCAAGACAGAATTTCATTATGTAGTCAGAAAAGAAATGATGAAGATGCTAGAAAACAAAATGGCATCAAGAAAACTTCAGAAAGGTATAGTCTGATAACATATAGGGAAGCTATTTAATTGAAAAGGAGAAGTATAGAAAACAAAAGGAATAAAGGATAGAAACACCTTAAACCTTTCCATGTTCATAATTGTTGTGGGTGAAAAACTGAGAAAATGATGAATGTTATCATATATAAAATGAATGAGGCTGGTTTCAAAATTGTAATTGATATGAGAGGTGTTTATAAAAGTACTAAAGCTTTCTAAATATAATTTTGTCTGAAAACATATATTTCCATATACCTTGAAATGTTTTCTATTGCCTACTTTCTGCACACTAGGGAATTACCTCAATAGAAACTGATCAAGCTTATTATATGCAAAAAACAAAAAACCTTGAAATCAGTCTCTCATTATGCTTGCTCTCTGACAGAAAATTGCACTAATCTCTTATCTAGTATATTCCAAGAACTATAAATAGGTAAAAGAAGTAAAAATTCTTACAAAGACTATAGTCTTTTTATACACACACATCCACACACCCACACACCCACACACATAATCTCCCTAAACTAAATCCAGACAGAAAGCTGTTGAAGTTTTGTCTTATGAGCAAAACAAATAAGAAAACATACAATTCACAAAAAAAGTAACCACCCTAAGTTGTAGTTACAAATCTTAAGACCTGTGCTGGGTTCCAGGTTATCATTACTGAATAGTCCTTGTATGATATTTACACATGTGTTGTCTTATCAAACTGATCATAGTTAATAAATAAATAAATATTAATTCTTCTGCAATGCTTATTATCATTGCTCTCTTTTGTTTCAGAGATGGAATCTCTGACAAGTAACCCAAATCTGTAGGTAATTTACTTTCTTCATCACATTGACAATCCCTATGCTAAAAGAGAGAGTTTCCTCAATCCTAGATACATGCTTTTCTGTTTATTATTGATAAATCAGTTGTTCCCTTCAGGGTATTGCCTAGAAACAATATGCTGAATAGTTGAATGAAAAGTTAAGTTTGAAACATTTTTTCTGAGACATTTGTTAATCCATATAAAGGAAGATCACTAAATGTGAAAAAATACCAGGTGCTAAATAGAAAGAAAATAAGAGACATAAGCAATGATTAAAAGTTGACAAATTGAGATAATAGGGAAAAACAATAACCCTCACCAACATAAGTACCATGGAACAATTGCTAGGTGACAAAGGAATGCCAGGATGAGGGGAAGAAAGTTCATGGAATTTCCTGAGACTACCCTATTTAACAGTTATCACTGCTCCTCAAAGCCAACTAAACAGTAGGAAACTTAGAAGGAAAATGGACCTGGAGGAGGTGCCAGCAGCTGGAAGATCCTTAGGGGGTCTACACAGGCAGATAGTGGATGATGATGAATGTGTAGGCAGCACTGGAAAGTTTAGAGAGATATCTCTCTAGGCTTTAATTTTCTATTTTTTGCTCCCTGATTAATAACATTGGTGGTCTTTGTCTCTGGAGATTTTAGAAGAATTTCATGGATGACAAATGTAGCCATGCATGAAAGCAAATGGGTTGATTAGAACTTTTAGTGTCTCCTCCTCTATGCTGTGAGGATAATTGGGAAAGATGTTTTCTTTTTTTACCCTCAGAGATTTCCTAGAGGCAAAATAATTTCAGTAAAGTCATTGCTGAAATGAAGTATAATCTATTAAATATTGAACATGGTACCAAGGATACTTGGATTCCTTTGTCATTTTCTAGCTGTGTAGCTGTATGGCTTTGATCAAGTCATTTATCTTCAAGTAAATGTTTATTTACTCATCTATAAGATGGGGATAATAATAACTCTGATACCATAAATAATTTGTGAATTTTAAGGCATTATAATGGTATTATTCTACTCCAACTAGAGCTAGAATGGACCTCAAAAGTATGGCCTTCCTAATTTTATAATTGAGGAAATTGAGACTCAAAAAGGTAATGTGATTTCCCCAGTATCACACAGGTTAATCACTTAATCCTAATTGCCTTGCCAAAAAAATAAAATAAAATAAAATAAAATAAATGGTTTTTAGGATGTGTTTTTCCATGTTGCTATAAAACAAGGGAGGTTGAACTCTGATCCTAATCCCATTTACTAAAAAATGAAGTTGCATAAAATGATAGTCCTGTAGTGAAGAAGACTTGAGTTCAAATCTGGCCTCAGACATTTACTAGTTGACCCCAGACAAGTCCTTCACTCTGTTTCCCTCAGTTTTTTCATCTATAAAGTGAACTGGAGAAGGAAATGGCAAACTATTCTGATACGTTTGCTAAGAAAACCCTAGATGGGGTCATAAAAGGACAGACATGACTAAACTGCAAACATATAGTATTGATTACAAAAGAAACAAATGAGAGAACAAAAGATGATAGAACAGGAATTATTTTTTGATAATTGAAACATAACTCAAAACCTATATTGCTATGAGGTCACTGAACAGGAGTATCATTTGATTATTTTGCATAAGCAAAGTTAAGAGAGAATTATATTTTATCAGGGCTGCTGGTTTCTTTGAATAAGAACAAGGAAAGAGACTGTGGTGTGATTTTTTTTCAAATTAGCTCTAGTCTGGGGCAGCTAGGTGGTGCAGTGGCTAGAGCATCAGCCCTGAATTCAGGAGGATCCGAGTTCAAATCTGGTCTTGGACACTTAACACTTCCTAGCTGTGTGATCCTGGGCAAGTTACTTAACGCCAGCCTCAGGGAAAAAAGAAAAAAAAAAAAAAAAAAGAAAAGAAAAGAAATAAGCTCTAGTCTTTAAATCCAGAGCTTAAAGTTGCTAAACAAACAAACAAACAAAAATCATATAAATGCTATGAAATTGCCATTATTTTGAGTCTATATTTTACACTGCACTGTCTAAATATAGCAAGAAAGAAATGCTTCTATAGATCAATGATCTCTAATAATAGTTTAAAAACTCATCCAGAAAAGCTATGCCTAGATGTCTGCCAATACTCACCATGTAATCTGTTCAACTGTCTAGTATCCATTCACTTGAATTGAAGCTGAGAAGTTACTGAGTGAAGTTAACCACATGTGTTACTATAAAACCTTTTATGTGAATTACTTTTACTATATCTACCAAACCTGGAAGATATATACTGAAGAAAGAAATGAAAACTATAATAACAGACTAATTACTAAAATACAGTAGAATGTATTGACAATTCATTGACTTGGAAGTTTTTCTGATTCATGTAGAGAGTTAGTAACCCATCCTTGATTGCCTATCTAGACTATCAACTTTTTTATATGTCCTCCTGTAAGTTTGTAAGATGGGGGCCACCTAACTGAATTATAGGCCTTCCTCATTTTCTGTTGACAATTTAATGATAACAGAAAAACACCTGGATGACTCATCATTCTTATCTGCAATATGTACAGCCCAACTTCTCTTGCTATTATCCATTTCCTTGATAACATATTTTACCTATATTCTTTGAAGTTTCTTATTGCATTCATGTTGTGGACTGTATATATTATGTGCTTCTTCATTGCTTCCTGAGAAATACTAATTTTCAATTCTTCAATATCTATAACTCTTAGTTGTTCCACACACAGGCAGGATGTTGATATTAACATGGCAGGAGGAGATTATATTGCTTAAAAGGAATTTTGCATTCTCTGAAACTGAGTCAGG
Source organism: Sminthopsis crassicaudata (assembly GCF_048593235.1). Lineage (NCBI taxonomy): Eukaryota > Metazoa > Chordata > Mammalia > Dasyuromorphia > Dasyuridae > Sminthopsis > Sminthopsis crassicaudata. Next base: position 232,247,843 of record NC_133619.1, read on the forward strand.
AAAAAAATTCATTAAAATTCTTGTCTAAGAGTTTCCATGGAATCACATAGTATCACTCTAGATCTTATCAAGAATTAAAGTTAAAAAACAAACAAACAAACAAACAAACAAAAAAAACTTTGCTTATGGATCTGGAAATAGAAACCTATAGTTGTCATTCAAAGACTAGTAAGAATAACTTTTATTTATGGAGCACCTTAATGTTTGCAAAATATTTTAAAATATATTAAATGAGTTTCAGAACAACCTTTGGAAGAGGTGCTATTATTATCCTAATTTTACAAATAAGAAAATTGAGGCAGATAGGAGTTTTAAGACTTACCTGAGGTCACATAGCTAGCTTATATTTGAGACAGGATTTGAATTAGGTCTTCTTGACTCCAGGCCCAGGACCCTTTCCACTGTGCTACCTGGTAAATTCAGGGATATTCATCACCAGAAGCTTAACTCCTACATAAAAATGAATTGGAAGGCAGATGAGGAAATTCACATTACCTTGTCCAAATTATCTAAAATCCTAAGTATTCAGACAGGCTTGTGAAGCAACCTTCACATGTACCAAAGATTTGTGACCCAAGTGGGATTCTCAAAGGAACTTAGTGTTTTCCATTTGTCTGATGCTTTATCTTTTCAAAGAATGTTCATTGTCTCACTTGAGCCCTAAAACAAGACATTGGGGAATATTGAACAGATGTTACTGTTCATATCTAAGGATGAGAAAATTCAAATCCATGCATCAAAACTAGTTATTGGCAGCCTCAGGCCTTGAACTCAGCTAGTCCTCTTGTAATTATAAATAAATTCCAATTCTCATTTAAATATTGACCTTCCTTCCTTATGATTTTTATGATTAACCCTTAACCTTGAAAAACTAGAACTGGCCTCCAATGATATGTTGGTCTCATTTTTTGTCAAAGAACCTTGGTCCTAATTTACTGCACTGCTACTATCTTGACTAAAGTATTATTGATCCTCAAGTAATAATGATTTATTCAGCATCTTTTATTATACTGTTGTAAGAAGCTCTTCAGTGAAGAGTCCCTCTCTACCAATTCAGATCAACAGTTCTATCACAATTTATATGATCTTTAGCTGATTTTCTGAACTTAAAAGCTAACAAAATTACCCCAGTTCATATAGCCAGGAGAGTTTAGAGGCACCAGGTAATTCTTTTTTTTTTTTTTTTTTTTTTTTTCCTTTGAGGAAAATGACTTGCCCAGGGTCACACAGAGCTAGGAAGTGTTAAATGTCTGAGACCAGATTTGAACTCGGGTCCTCCTGAATTCAAGGCTGGCACTCTATTCACTGTGCTATCATAGGACTATAAATTTAACCCTGAATTTCACAGAACCAGAACCTGACAGGTTATATGGAGGACATGTAAAAAGTTTTACATCAAAGGAAAGGGTAAGTGTATCACAGACCCATACAAGGAGTCTTTAGATGTCATCCAAGTAAATCTTCCTCCTTCTTTAGATGAAGAATGAGATTCAGAAACATTTAGCATATCAGACAAATGGAAGTCAAGATTCAAAACCAGGTCCTCTAACAATAGATCTTTCTACTCTATGCAATTTCATCAATACTATTGACTCAACTAATCAAAAGCATTTACTTCACACAGGAAGCCCTCAAGGCAGCAACATGGCCCAGTGAAATAGCAGGCTGGACCTGAAATTAGGAAGCCTCAATTTCTAAAATTCAAATGTGTCCTCAAACACTTAGCAGCTTTGTGATCCTGAGCAAATCATTTAAGCCTGTATACCTCAGTTTCCTCATTTATGAAATGAGCTGGATAAGAAAATGACAAACAAATCAATTATCTTTGTAAAAAAACAGCAAAAAAAGTTCACCATGAGGTACATATTCCTGAAATGACTCAATAACCAAGAGGCTTCTTTAGCATGAAAAAAGAGCATTAGTTCATAGATTTTGAATTAAAAGGGATCTTTTAGACCATTTAGTCTCATATTTTAATTTATAGTTACAAAAATTGAGATTTGGTGATTAAGTGACTTTTACAAGGCTGAATAAAGTCAGAAAATAGATTTTAATTCGTGTTCTCTGATTAGAAATGTAGGGCTGTTTCCACTATAGCTAAGTGAACTTTTTGTTACTTATAAGGATAAGGTAAGTGTTCTCCACTTTTCAAAAGAGCTTTAATGGTTTCTTTCTTCCTTTCTTTTTCTTTTTTTTTTTCTTTCTTTCTTCCTTTCTTCCTTCATTTCTTTTCTTTTTTTTTGCAAACTTCTCTATAACTTACATCTTGGAGGACCATATTTAGGCTGATGGCATTGACTAGACTCACATCCTCAGGCTTCAAGGTCCAAAAAACCCTTCTCTTTCCCTACTTTCCCTAGCCTCACTTCCTGTTGTATCTCTACTAACAGACATATGATATGATCTGCTACTTCCTTATCTAAATTTTTCTAAGAACCTGAATTTTATTTCAACCTCAGAGGATCTAAATGTAAATTAAGACAGAGCAAAACTACTACCTAAATGTTCAACATTTTCTTACCTTAGAGATCAAAGCAATTGTGATTTTACTTCTAACTTTTTCTTTAATATGAAACTACCCAAAGTAGCAGAGGAAGAATTATGAAGGCCTGATATACCCTTATATTTTAATTTCCTCTCTTCTCCTCTACTATCTTCTCCTTTCTTTCCCCCCCTTTTCTTTCCTTCCCTCTTCCTTCTTTGCTTCCAATAGAACTGGATTTCCAATGAGAATGAAAAGTTTCTGAGTGATGGAGCTATTCTTAGGAGCTATCCAGTAACTGCTATTGTTATTGACTAGTTTTGATGTGGTTAGTGGCAATGCAGAGAGTCCTGGGAATCCCTTCTGGTCAGAGACTCACGGGTCCAAGAATTTACAACCCTGAAAAGTCTGAATGGAAAAAGGGATTTTTATTGCCACTTAGAAGCCAGCTTTGCTACGAAGACAGACTCCTCAGTGGAAAGAGGTCCTGGCAGAGAAATAACAAAAGATTATCACTGAGAAGAAAGTCTCTTCACAGTGAGTAAACGTCCTGGCAGACAGCTTTGACAAGAAGAGAGCTTTGATGGCAAAGCACAAGTCCTACTTCTGACTTCTGGAAAGATTTGGAGTTCAAAATGGTCATTTTGAGACTGGGGTTCTATTGTCAATGCCCCCAGACTTAGATTTCCAAAGTACTTATCTTGGGACTTTCAAGCCACTCAATATAGGCAGAAATCTCCAGCTGAATGAGACCACTTAAGTTTGAGATACTGGGAGTGGTCCTGGACTAATCTTAAGGAAACCATTTAACTCCCCTGAAGGGTGGGTATCTGTCAGAGGAGAGTTTCAGAGCTCACCCCCATGGCTTCCCCACAGAAGTCAAGGGAACAGTTTCAGGGTTCACCCCCATCAGTTTCAGTCATGTCCAACTCTTTGTGACCTGTCTGGGATTTTCTTTTGTTTGTTTGTTTTATTTTTAATTAATATCTTTAGTTTGCCTTCATCTTTTTTTTTTTTATTAAAGCTTTTTTATTTTCAAAACATTTGCACTGATAATTTTTCAATATTGATCCTTATATAGTCTTGTGTTCCAAATTGTCCCCTCCTTCCCCTCCCCTAGATGTCAAATAATCCAATATCATGTTAAAATATATGTAAAAGCTAATACATGTAAATATATTTATACAATTATCTTGCTGTACAAGAAAGATAAGATAAAAGGAAAGAAAATGAATAAGAAAACAAAATACAATTGAACAACAACAAAAAAAGTGAGAATGTCATGTTATCATCCACTCAGTTCCCCTCGCTCAGGGGAGTAGAATCTTTTCATCACAAGATCATTGAAACTGGCCTCAATCATTTCATTGTTGGAAAGCGTCATGTCACATCCATCAGAATTGATTGTCGTATAATATTGTTGTTGCTATGTAGAATGATTTTCTGGTTCTGCTCATTTTACTTAGCATCAGTTCATGTAAGTCTCTCCAGACCTCTGTAAAATCATATTGTTGATCATTTATTATAGAACAATAATATTCCATAACATTCATATAGCATAACTTATTCAGCCATTCTCCAACTGATGGGCATCCACTCAGTTTCCAGTTTCTTGCCACTACAAAAAGGGATGCATATATGGGTCCCTTTCCCTCCTTTAAGATCTCTTTGATATATATATATATATAAAATGTCTGCTGGATTAAAGGGTATGCACAGTTTTTTGTTTTTGTTTTTGTTTTTGTTTTTCTGAGGCTGGGGTTAAGTGACTTGCCCAGGGTCACACAGCTAGGAAGTGTTAAGTGTCCAAGACCAGATTTGAAGACCAGATTCAGGGCTGGTGCTCTATCCACTGCACCTCCTAGCTGCCCCCAGTATGCACAGTTTGATAATTTTTTGAGCATAGTTCCAAATTGCTCTCCAGAATGGCTGGATCCTTTCTCAGTTCCACCAACAATGTATTAGTGTCCCAGTTTTTCCACATTCCTTCCCACACTCATCATGATCTTTTCCTACTATCTTAGCCAATCTGAGAGATGTATATTAGTGACTCAGAGTTGTCTTAATTTGCATTTCTCTGATCAATAGTGATTTAGAGCACCTTTTCAGATGACTAGAAATGGTTTCAATTTTTCATATCCTTTGACTTATCAATTGTAGAATGATTGGATTCTATACATTTTAGAATGAGGCCTCTCTCAGAACCTTCAAATGTAAACATCTTTTCCCAGTTTATTGCTTTCCTTCTGACCTTGTCTGCATTAGTTTTGTTTGTATTAAACCTTTTGAACTTAATATAATCAAAATTATTTATTTTGTGTTCAGTAATGAATTCCAGTTTTTATTTGGTCATAAATTCCTTTCTTCTCCACAGATCTGAGAGGTAAACTATCCTATATTCTTTAATTTACTTATAATTAGACTCTTTATATCTAATTCATGAATGCATTTCAACCTAATCTTGGTATATGAAGTTAGGTGTCGGTCAATGCCTACTTTCTGTCATACTAGTTTCCAATTTTCCCAGGAGTTTTTGTCAAATAGTGAATTCTTATCCCAAAAGCTAGGGTCTTTGGGTTTGTCAAACACTAGATTGCTATAGTTATTGACTATGTTGTTCTGTGGGATATTTTCTTAACAAAGATATTAAACCAGTTTTCCATTTCCTTTTCTAACTCATTTTATAAATGAAGAAACTGAAGTAAACAGGATTGAGTGACTTGCCTAGGGTCACATGGTTAATAGGTGTCAGGACAAATTTAAATTCAAGAAGATGAGTCTTCCTTATTCCAGGTTTGATACTGCAACACTTAGGAACCTATCTAGCTATTCCCACTAATGATTAGCAGGTTGTTTAAAAGTATGAAGTAAATGACATCTATTGTGGCTACTCAGAGGAACATTTTGTTTTCTCTCAGGTTCTAAACTGTGTATTTAACCAGGAGGGTGCTAGACATCTGAATTGTAGATTACCTTGATGTCTGGTTATCACTGTCAGAGAAAGTTTTCAAACACATATGTAAGTATATTGAATTCATATGTATATACAAATACATATATACATACATAGTATGCATGTATGTGTGTGCATGTGTGTATGTCTGTGTGTGTGCGTGTGTGTATGTGTGTGTGTGTATGTATGAAGGAACTCAGGTCCAAGCTGCTGCTGCTGCCACTTCTTCTCTTCCTCATTCTCCTTGTTTTCCTCATCCTCCTCAATTCCTCCTCCTCCTCTTCCTCTTCCTCTTCTTCCTTTTGTTTATCTTCTTACTTTTTCTCTCTACATATCTATATTTATCTATACATACATATATAAATGAAATCACAAGTCTAGACCTTTAGCATTTGGTTTGGACTTGAAGATAGTTCACTGGTGCTGAAACTTTATCTCCCCTACCGATGCATTAAAATCCTGCATTTTGATTTTTAGACTGGCTTCAGGTCATTGAAAGAGAAGTTATGGTTTTCCTTAAGGCAATATAACAACTGTTTATTAGAGGCAAGTCCTGAATATATACCATACTAATAGTGAGCACTTAACAAAGCTGTACTTATGCATGACTATTTTGCTGATTGTAAGAACCGTTAGCATGTATATGAATTAGAGTTTTCTTTATAGCTATCTTGTATAAGAAAGTCATTTGTTAACCTTGACTATGTGTTATACTTAATATCATTAGAAAATATTACATTGACTTCAATTCTTTCTAGAAATTCTATGACAAATTCACAGACACTCTCAAGGTTCAAACACATTTTATTTAATTTCTAGGCACTGACAAACCTAAGAAAGGCAGCAAGAGTCATTTATTTCTCTACCAAAAAATTTATGAAGATTGATGCCAGATGTATAAATAGGATTTTAGTTAATAAATTTGCTAATTAATTTTTTTGATAGGGTCATTAGCCCCAGTGAAATCTTGAGAGTTCCCAGAAATATTTTCTATTTTGTTCCAGCTGGAATGTGAAATTGTCAGTATCATACTGGATAGTGGCTATTAAAAAAATCATACTGATCAAATCTCCAGAGTACTTTTTAAATGGCTTTGCATTCTCAATCTGAAAACAAACAAACAAACAAAAAAAAAAAAACAACCTGACAATTCATGGTATAAACCCAAAGTTTCCTTCCAGTTGAAGCCAGATGTTCTATGGTGCTTCTAAAGATGCATTGACAGCTTTCTTAGCTGACAAGCCTATTATTTTGATTCACCCCTTGACAGATGGATTTTTAGTATGATAGTGACCTTCAGCAATTTCAGTGTCTGTACAGAATATTTTGTATGGAGAAGTGTGATTATCCATATTAGTGCTAATGGAAAATGCTGCAATGCCAAGTCACTTTCAATGAGTGTGTATTAGGACATTTAGGACAGATGTATCATTAAAAATTGAGATGTAAACCTAAAGAAATCATGTATACACATATATTTAAATATATATGTATACACACATATGTACATATTTTCCCTTTATAAAACTGTGAAAACTATTATAAAGAAATCTTATTTTACTTAGAATCTCTTACCCATAGATAGTTTTACTTGAGTATCCAGTCTATCCAAATATTAATTATTCAAGGGATGAAAATTGCCCCCAAATTGTATATGATTTTAAAACATGCAAATGAAATCTCTGGGTAATAGTTGAATCATTTCCAGGTGTAAAAGTAGTCATCAGTAATTGTGTAGCTTGCTTAAAAAAGAAATGGACCAAAAATAAACTTTGCATTAGTAACACATCATATAGTGTAATGAGAAGTATGCTGGGTAAGGAGTAAGAATATCTGAGTGATAATTCTTCTTCCACTATTACCTGAATCACCTTGGGGATTTAAGTAACCTTTCTGGGTCTCAGGTTCCATATCAATAAAATGAGATAGTTAGATTTTTTACTTTTAATAATCTTTTTCAACATTGAAGTTCTATGATTTTATAAGAAATCAATCAAAAGACATATATTTATATTTATTCTTCCAAATTGCTTATTAGCATTATCTCTAAGAGTTCAATCGAAGGAAGGTGATCAGGTATATTAATTTCCTGGGGTATAATTTCTATGTAACTTTTTGTAAATAGATGTGTATAATGAAAATTTATTCCCTTATTTATTTTGAGGATACATTATTTTAGTTACCTCAGTTTTCAATGTCAGAGTCATTTCTGACAATTCATCATCTTTCACATTTAATCAATTGCTGTGCCTTGTCAGTTCTATTTCAACAACATATCTGGCATCTGTCCCCTTCTCTTCATTCTCATAGTCTTTGCTGTATTTCAGAGTCTAATCACTTCTTACCTGGACCATTACAAACCTCCCTATTTGTCTTCCTGAACTCAAACTCTCTTCTGGAACCTGTCCTCCACAGAATCAAAAGATCAATATTCCCAAAACATACATCTGACCATATCATTTCCTATTACAAATTTTCTGTTCTCTTTCTTGTCTCTAAGATAAAATGTTCAGTCTGCCATTCAAAATCTTCAACAATCAGACTCCAATCCTCTTCCTTTTAAAATTATATTCTGTATAAAAATAAAATAACTATATGTATGTAGTTTTATTCCAAATAGTTAGAAAACTCATTGGATCTGAAGTCAGAAAGACCTGAGTTCAAATCAGGCATCAATACTTCCTTGCTGTGTGAACCTGGAAAATTCACTTACCCTCTAAATGCTCAAAATTTACTCATCTGTAAAATGAGGACAATTATAGTTCCTACATCCCAGGGATGTTGTGAGAGTCCAATGAGATAATAATTGTAAAGTGATTAGCACAGTGACTGACACATATTAAATGTTAGCTATTATTACATTTTATTTGAAGAGGCAGGTATATTTCATTTTCTGTTGTCTAGGACTTCCACTGATTTTTCACTTATACAGAATGTGACTTTCTTTTGATTATTTTTTCATTTACATACTAATTTTGTATAGCATTATTGTGGTGCTGCTTATTTTATTCTGCATAAATTCATGCTAATCTTCCTTTGTTTCTATTTTTCTTGGAAAAATCTTATTCTTTTTGAAGGGAGAAGATTCAGACATGTAATTTCATTGGTAGAGGTAATCCATAGTCAGAAAATTCCCCATATTAAGATAGATAGACAACATTTCCATAACTTGTAATCTTAAATGTTTGGTTGGCTGTATGACTATGGACATGTCACTTAACCCCAATTGCCTCAGTAAAAAAAAAAAAAAAAAAAAAAAAAGTTTATCTAGGAAGACTGAGATAAGTGACTTGCCTAAACTTTCACCATCAATATGTCAAAGTCAGAACTTATACTCAAGATTCTAAGGACAATTAATTATTCACCATGCTATGTTATTTCTTGATCTATTATACTCATATACTATAGTCCCTTTGTCCATCCCCAGTTAATAAGCACCACCTTTTGTTTTCAGATTTTTGAAACCGCAGAAAGTGATGTTATGAATATTTTGGTATTATCTTCCTTTCCAGTTTTCCAATTTTACTTCATATTCCTCCCCTATTCAAAAACTCTGTTCAAGTCAAAATCAATCTAAAGGTGTAGGGGATAGTGGAGCCAAGTTGGCAGAGAATAGTCAGGTCTTTGCCTGAGCTCTTCCTGACTTCCCTCAGATCATCAATAGATCAAGCGTCCTAACTAGCTCTGAAATGAGAAAACACATAAAATTTTTCAGTGTAACAAATTTTCATTAGAAGCTATTTTGGAAGAATTTCAGAAAAGGTCTGTTTCATTTGGACATGAAGGGAGGGAGAGGTGGTTAAGTGCAATCATAATGCAAGGACAAAGGGTGATGTGGCATCTGCATGCTAGTGAACCTACAAGGAGGCCCTTAGCCAAAATTCAGCAGTGTCAGCTACTCTGTCTTAATTCAGAAGCTAGTGGATCAGCAAACTAACTGTGAGACATTCAACATAACTACAAAAGGTCCCTGAATCCCAGGATAACAAGGGTCTAAGATAAGCACACCCAGCATAGGAAGGAAGTCAGCAGCACCAGCCCCAGGACAGTGTGAAGCTTCTGTCACCTATACAGGAAACTTGGAACAATCTCCCCTTTGACCCAAGAGCAGACCTCAAACTTTAAAAATGAGCAAAAAAGCAAAAAAAAAAAAAAAAAAAAAAAAAAAAAAAAGAACTCTGACATAATCTTTATGGAGACAGAGAAGAACCTCAAACTCTGAGGACACTAAAGGCAAATAAATCATCTCCAGATGAAACCCCAAAGAGTGATATGAGTTGCTTTTCATTTAACAAAACTCTATTGGAAGAATTCAAAAGGGGTCTTATAAAAAAATAGGACAACTTAATAATTAGGGGCTATAGCAATCTAGAATGACATAAATCCTCAAACTTCAGCTTCTGGAATAATAACTCACTATTTGACAAAAATTGCTGGGAAAACTGAAAAATAATATCTTGGAAAATCGGCATAGACCTACATTTCACATGCTGTACCAAAATAAGGTCAAAATGGATATATAATTTGGGTGTAAAGAATGATATCATAAACAAATTAGAAAAATAAGGGAAAATTTACCTGTCAGATCTTTGGAGAAGGGAAAAATTTATGACCAAAGAAGAACTAGAGAACATTATGAAGAAAAAGGAATGACTTTGATTACATTAACTTAAAAATGTTTTGCACAAACAAAAACAACAGAAACAAGATTAAAAGGAAAGGTCAAATCTGGGGAAAAATGTTTAGAGCCAGTGTTTCTGATAAAGATCTCATTTCTAAAATATATAAAGAACTGTGTCAAATTTATAAGAATACCAGTTATTGGACAGCTAGATGGGGCAATAAATAGAGCACCAGCCTGAAGTCAGGAGAACCTGAGTTCAAATCTGGGCAGACACAACATGTCCTAGCTGTGTGAGCCTGGGCAAGTTACTTAACCCCAACTGCCTCAGCAAAAAAAAAATAAAATAAAATAAAAATAAAAATACAAGTTATTCCTCAATTCAAATGTGGTCAAAGAATACGAACAGATAATTTTCAGATGACAAAATTAAAACCATTTTTAGTTATATGAAAAAGTGCTCTAAATCACAATTGATTATAGAGATGCACATGCACATTAAAACAACTCTGAGGTACCATTTCACAACTCTCAGATTGGCTAAAATAAAAGGAAAAGATAATGATAAATGATGGAGGGGATGTAGGAAAACTGGTACACTAATGTATTGTTGTGAAGTTGTGATATGATCCAGATTGTTCTAGAGATCAGTCTAAAAGTATGTCCAAAAGACTATAAAACTGTACATACCATATGACCCAGCAGTGTCATTACTGGGTCTGTATCTAAAGGAAATAATAAAGAAGGGAAATAATCCACATATTAAAAAAATGTTTGTAGGGGCAATTAGGTGGTACAGTGGATAGAGCACCAGCCCTAAAGTCAGGGGAACCTGAGTTCAAATCTAATCTCAGACACTTAACCCTTCCTAGCTACATAATCCTGAGCAAGTCACATAACCCCACTTGCCTTATCAAAAACAAACAAACAAACAAACAAAAAACATGTTTGTAACAGCTCTTTTTGTGGTAGCAAAGAATTGGAAAAGGAATGGATGTTCATGACTGAAAAGCCTGTGGTCCATGAAGGTAATGGAATATTATTATTCCATAATAAAGGATGAACAAGATAATTATAGAAAAGCTTGAAAAATTTACATGAATTAACGCTGAGAGAAACAAGCAAAACCAGGAATACATTGTACACAATAACAGCAAGAATGTGCAATTATCAATTATGAAAGGTTTGATTCTTGTCAGGGATTCAGTGATCCAAAACAATCTCCAAAGACTTTGGACATTTCTAAGGAGACTGAATGTAAATTAAACATGCTATATTCACTTCTATTTTCATTTTGTTCTCTCCCATGGTTTTTCCCTTTTAGTCTGATTTTCTCTCCCAACATGATTTATAAAGCAATGTGTATTAAAAAGAAATAAACTTACTACAAAAATGAGAGAAGAAAAATGAGGAAAGGAAATAAGGACTTTGTAGGAGATTGTAGAAAAGGAAACACAGAAATTTTCTGAAGAAATAAATTTGATGAAATGGAAAAAGAAACCAAATCATTGAAAAACAGAATTTGTGAAATGGGAAAAAGACCCAGTGAACAAAACAACTCATTTAAAAGTTAAATTGGCCAAATGCAAAAGGAGATTAAAAAAAAAAAAAAAAACCTAACTCAAGATAATAATTCACTAAAAATTAGAACTGAACAAATGGAAATGAATAACTCAATAAGACATCAAAGTCCAGTAAAACAAAATGAAAAAATGAAATAAATAGAAGTGTAAAAGATCTCATTGAAAAAACAGTTTGTAAAATATCTCATTGAAAAAAAAAAAAAAAAAAAAAAAAAGATTGAGGAGACACAATCTAAGAATTATTGGACTTCCTGAAAACCATGAAGAAAAAGAGCTTAGAAAACATTTTTGAGGAAATCATTAAAGAAAATTGCCCTGATGATTTAGAACTAGAGGGTAAAATAGCCATTGAATGAATTTACTGATCACCTCCTGAAAGAGACCCAAAAATAAAAACTACAAGGAATATTGTAGGTAAATTCCAGAATTATCAGATCTGAGAAAATTTTGCTAGCAGCCAGAAAGAAACAATGAAACAATCCAAATATTGAAAAGCCACAATGAGGATTACCCAGGATCTAGCAGCTTCCATTTTAAAGATTCAAAGTGCCTTGAATATGATATTCTTAAAGCCAAAAAACAAACAAACAAAAAAAACAAACAAACAAACAAACAAAAAAAACATGGGCTGCAACCAAGAATCAACTATCTAGCAACATTAAGCATTGTCTTTCAGGGAAAAAGAGGGACATTCAGCGAAACAAGTAAACTTCATTTTTTTTTTTTTCTAATGAAAAAAACAGAGCTGAACAGAAAATTTAATCTTCAAATACAAGACTCAAAAGAAGCATAAAAAAGTAAAAAGGAAAGAAAAAAATAACTGTTTCTTTTAAAAGTTAAAAAGTTACATTTCTATATGGGAAGAAGATGTTTAATTCTTGAGAACTGTATCTCTGTTACAGGAATATTTAGAGAGTGCAGGTACAATTTGATTTTATTGTGATAATATAAAAAAGAAACTAAAGGTGGAAAGGGGATTGTACTGAAAGAAAATGAAAGAAGAGATCAAATGGGATAAATTACATCTCATGAAAAGTGAAAAAAGTCCTATTACAGTTGAGAAAAACAAGGGAGGAGGGTGAGCATTGTATGATCCTTACTCTCATTGGATTTGGCTCAAAAGAGAATATCAGACATATTTAGCCCACAGAGAAACTTGTCTCACCTATAAAGAAGTTAAACAGAAAAGAAGAAAGAAAAGGAGGAGGTTAATAGAAAAAAGAACAGAAGTAGAAGGGGAAAAGGATAAGAAAGAAGGAGAGTCTATAAAAGGAGAGGGTTGTTTGAGGGAGGGTGTGGTCAGAAGCAAAACACTGGAGAGGAGTGAATGGGGAAAGGTAAAGAGAAAAATGTAAGTTGAGTAAAACAAGATGGCAGGAAATATAGAGTTATTTTAACTGTGAATGTGAATGGATAAATTCTCCCATAAAATGGAAACAGATAACAATAAAGTAAAAGTCAGAATCCTACAATATGGTGTTTACAAGAAACACATTTAAAGCAGAGTGCTACAAAGTAAAGGTAAAAGGCTGGAGCAAAATCTATTATGCTTCAGCTGAAGTAAAACAAGTAGGAATAGCAATCCTGATCTCAGATCAAACAAAAGAAAAAATAGATCTAATTAAAATAGATAAGGAAGAAAACTACATCTTGCTAAAGGGTATCATAGATAATGAAATGATATCAGTACTAAACACATATGAACCAAATGGTATAGCATCCAAGTTCCTAGACAAGTTGAGAGCTGCAAGAAGAAATAGATAGCAAAACCCTATTAGTAGAGGATCTCAAACTTGTTCTATAAGAACTAGATAAAGAGACCCACAAAATAAATAGGAAAGAAGATAAGGAGGAAATGAATTTTAGAAAAGTTAAGTATGATAAACCTTTCAAGAAAAGGGAATAGACACAGAAAGGAAAACACTTTTTTTTTCTTGGCAGTACATGGAATGTACACAAAAATTGTTTATGTATTAAGTAATACAAAATCAAATACATAAAAACAATAATAAATACAGCTTTTTCAGATCTTGATGCAATAAAAATTACATGTAATAAAGAACCAGAGAAAAATATACCAAAAAATTAATTAGAAACTAAATACTCTATTTTCAAAACTTGAGTGGGTGCAACAACTAATTATAGACAAAATCAATAAGTTCATCAAAGAGAATGACAATTATGAGATAATATACCAAAATTTTGAGTTCCAGCCAAAGTATTTCATAGGGGAAGTTTCAAATCTTTATATGCTTACTTGAATAAAATGAAAAAAGAGAAGCTCAATGAATTGGGTATGCAACTAAAAAAGCTATAAAAAGAACAATTAAAAGTCCCAATTCAATACCAAATTTGAAATCATGAGAATAAAAGGGAAGATTAATAAAATTGAAAGTAAGAGAACTATTGAACTAATAAAAAATGAGAGTTGGTTTGATGGAAGAAAAAACAAACAAACAAACAAAAAAGATAAACCTTTAGTTAATTTGATTAGAAAAAGAAAAGAAGAAAATCAAATTGTTACTATCAAAAATGAAAAGGATGAATTTTCCACCAATGAAAAGGAATTTACAGCAATAATTAGGAGTTATTTGTCCAACTATATGCCAATAAATCTGATAATTAAAGCGAAATGGAAGAATACCTTCAAAAATGTAGATTATCAAGTTTAATTAATTTAACAAATTAATTAAATAACTACATTTTAGAAAAAAGACGATTTTGAACAAGCTACTAATCAACTCCCTAAGAAAAAACTTCCAGGGCAAGATGGATTTACATGTGAATTCTGCAAATATTAAAAATAATAATAATAATTAATTCCAATACTATGCAAACTATTTGGGAAAATAGGGAAAGAAGGAATCCTACCAAATTCTTTTTATGAAAGAGATGTCATGCTAATACCTAAACCAGGTAGGATCAAAACAGAGAAAGAATATTATAGACCAATTTCTTTAGTGAATATTGCTGTTGATCTGGGGTGGGGGAAAAGCCAAGATGGTGGAATAAAAGCAGGAAGCTGCTTGAACTTTCCCAGTCTCCCTCAAAAAACACAAGAAATCAAGGCTCTTGGAATGAAACCACTCTTCAGCACAAAACAGATTGAAAAAAACTTCAAGAAATGTCAGATTTCACTGGGATGAAAAGGCATTCAGTGCAGCTCAGATAGATTCTGGGAAAGCTGGTGAGAGGGTCTTAATCACAGCAACAGCAACTAAGACCCTCAGTCTCAGTAGAGAACTAAATCAGTGGGGCAGCTTTCAGTCTCAGTTCAGAAGCACTCTGGGAATCCAAGCTGTTTCCTGAACAGAGCAGACAAACCTACAAACAAACAAAAACCTACAAACACAAGGAGCTCTTGTGCTCAAAGCCAAGGCTCAGCACTGCACAGGAAGCTTATAGAATGTAAGATTTCTGAGATCAGAAAATATTTCATTTTAATCTTTGTATTTCTGGTGCCTTACAAAGTGTTTCTTATTCAATAGATGTTTAATCTTTAAAAATATCTGGGTTGAATGGTAAGTGTAGGCTATATTTCCAGTATATTTGTTAGTAGCTTTCTTCTTACATGCTTATTCTAATTCAAATCTTTGAATATTACAGGGGAAAAAGAAAAAGGAATGCTCAAAGTGACCAAAAGTAACCTTTGCTGCTTCGTGGGTCATGATTTGAGCAAGAATGTTTTGAATAATTTGACTAGACCATAAATTGCCTAGACAGTTATATATGGTGATAAGTAACTGTAAGTGAAACAAAGACACATGAATTTCATCTCTAATATCTTATACTCATATAGAAATGTTAATATGAAGAAAAATGGCCAAGATTTTGTCAAAGGAAACAGAGACGTTTATAATCTACAATGTATTTTGTTTTAAACAATTAAACATCTAGTGCTAGGTCAGCACTATTTCAATTTTGAATATGCTATTTCAATGTTATTTTCTTGGCAAATAACATTAAAATTAAATCACATACTTTCCACTTATATAACTGTATCTCCATATATGTATCTGCATATATATATATATATATATATATATATATATATATATGATCTCTCTTTTACTCATATACCTTTTATCTATTTCTATATCATTTATATATCATCTATTTGATTAGAATAATTTAGTTTTATTTAGTATTTAGTTTCATTATTTAGTATAATAGTTTAATATAATAGTTTCATTATTGAATCATTTTATCAATTGAAGTCAATGTCATGGTTTAGAATTCCATATAGATTACCTCTGTTATAGTTTTCCTCTATTATAAGGCCATAGACTCTACTCTAGGTCTAATGCATTAGTCATGGAAATGCATGTGTAACTAGGGTGGGGTGATTTTTATAATGTCTGAGATAACTGAAATTGAAAAGGCACAATGTAATGTCCAGGCTAGCTTTCTGGAGGATCTCAGGACCAGCCTGAGTGCTTGGTCTTTAGGTGGAGAAGTGATGAAGGCAGGAGAGCCACCATAAGTCTGGTCAAAGATGGAGTCCCAAATCTTCTCTGTATCTGTGTCTGAGACTCTTCTGTGTCTATGGCTGAGAAACTTCTGAGTCCTTCCAGCCCTTAAATACTTTAGTATGATTGCATCACTACAGCAATTGAGCTTGTGCAACCATTACATCACCATATCACATTAAATATAAGTTTAGAGAACCATTATCTCACACTGAGTAGGTGCTTAACTATAAGCACCCTGCTGTCCTTACTTTAAGTACATCTTTTCAGAATTCTGGCCCTATACACACAAATATTCCAAATTATGATTTTAAAATATCATTCAAGTTGTAAATACATTAGTTTTTTTTTTAATTTTGACCGTACTTGTGCTCATTCAGCAACATAAAAGCAAGAATTTTATATTTGCTTAAAAAGCTTCATTAATTAAAATAGAAAGCTATTTAGTTTTTACTTTCTTCCTCCTCTCTCGTGCTGATACCATTGATGAGCTCTACCCTGCCCAGGTTTTACCCTTTTTTCCATCATCATCAATAGCAATGTCCTCAGCAGATGCCTTCTAGTTGATTTGTCATTTCCTCCCTTTTGATTGTGTCCCAAGATCTCCCCCTCTGCTGTCTTATATCCCAAGGTCTCTACTCTGGTTAATTGTATTTATTTTAATTGTTTTAAAGTATTGTATTTCCATATTATGAATTACAAAGTTAATTTGAGGGCATGTTTTGCATTGCTTTGCCATATGTCAAAATAGTAATAACTCTTAATACATTGGTTAGGGTATGAGTGTGTATGAGCAGGTAAGCATGTGTTGGTACATGTGTATTATATCTCTTGAAAAAGTATCTGCTTTTCTTAATTTAAATCCTTTGTCTGGGCTCTCAATCTGATCTTATTTGGATTTCTGAGGGATTTTATTCTCATATTTAACTATATTTCTCTGTCTTTGTCTCTGTCTCTGTTTCTCTTTCTTTCTCTGTCTCTCTTTCCTTCTGTTTCTTCTTCCCTAGCTGCCTCTTCCCCTCTCCCTTTCACTTTCTTACATATGTTTAATCTCTTTACATGCTTTGTCCTCATTGAAATATACACAGGTCTTCTATCTCTAGGATTGAACTATGTAACATGTAAAATCTTGCCTGTGATTCATCTATGATTCCAGTTAGAACTTCATCACTTAAGTTGTAGAGTTACAATCTTTTAACTGAGTCCATTTTTTAAAATAATTTCAAACTTATCATTCATCCTTTTCTTGAGTCTCCAATTAATCCTACTAAATCAGTATTTTATCAAATCAGTTTTCTTTTTTTTAAAGATTCCTCCTTGTCCCTTGAAATGTTTTCTTTTGCTCACCTTCTTGTATTGGTTTATGTTGTTTTCTTAATTCAGAATAACCTCTATTCAAATTTCCCCCTTTCCAAATCCTTTCTCTAATCCTTAAGACTCTTCCTATAGAATCTTCCTTGGTCAGATAAAAAAAATTATATGTTTTTTCTTGTCAACCTGATTTCTCTTTATCTCCAAATATGTATACCTCTTTCCCCTATTTGTACAGTTCATTCTGTTGCTTCAACTTAGAATATAGTTTCTCCAAAGTCTATTATAATCCTTAAGGTTTACTTTAAGATACATTTTCTTCATGAAACTTCAGCATTTCAAACAATATCATGTCTCTTTCCTTGAGTTCACATAATAAGTATCTGTACCATATGTTATGACTCTTGGTTTTCTTTACTTGGGAATACTTTATTAAATTAATGAAGTGTTGGTTCATGTTATCTATTTTTTTCTCAACTGGATTATAAGATCTTGAAGGGCTAAAATTCTATCATGCGTGTCTTCAACAGAAACTTACAATAGTTTAAATATATGACCGTTGACCAGTATACATAGAATCCAATCGCACTTGACAGTAAGACAATAATATCATTGAAATTATGAAATTATAAGATGTTAGAGGTAGAAGGAATCTCTAATCATTTTTACTAATACCTTCATTTTACAGATGAGGAAACAGACTCAAATGGGCTAAGTAACTTTTTCTACTTTCACAAAAGTTAATGATAATGGTGGAACTAGAAAACAGCTTTTTTGTTTTTGTTTCTTGGTACAATGCTTTGTATATATCTATATCTATCTATCTATATGTATGTATATGTATATACATATAAATTATATTATTTTAATTTATAAGAACTTGTTAGGATGAAAAGAAAATTGAGTTTGAAGTCAGTGACATTGGCTCTGTTTCTTGCTATCTGTGTGATCTTTGGAAAGGTATTTAGCAACTCTGGGTTTGTTCCTTCATCTGTAAAATAAATAGGCTGATCTATAACCTTATAGATGTATGTAGATGTAAGTTTCTGATTTTAGGACTTTGTTCCCAATGCAGAAATAGACATTTTATATTTCTTTCATTCATTTTCATGACCATATTTGGATTCTGCAAAAGATTCAAGGATAGATGGAATTTTTAAGGGGAAAAAAACCAATATCGAGATTGCTAACCTCTCCTCTGATATTTGGGGAAGGTTAGATATTGAATAAGTATACTAATTTGAAAGACAGACCTTCTGAGATAGTCAACTTATATTGTAATTCCTTACTGCTTATCTAGAGATGGGTCTATAGTGACAAAAAAAAATTCTATATAGATTACCTTAGTATATCATGATCTTTATTCTCAAGGATCTTTCCATAACTTTTTTAGGAGACAATGAAAATAAAATGCCAGTCAACAATCCAAGGCAGAATGTAATTCAATGAAAAATGATGTGATATAATTTAAGATATCCTTCATTAACCCAACAACTCTCTATTTCATGATTCATTAAAAACCAAAAATAAAATAATCTTTTCATTTTCTATTAAGGACATGTTATTTCTATTAGGATTAAAAGCTAAAGGCAAATACCTTTAGACATATACCTTATTTAAGAAAAGATAAAAGATATGTGCTTATATGCAAAATAGATCTATGCAAAAGAATAATTTTTTATAAAAATTGTCATTTAAAAATAAAATGTAAAATAGAACACTAATAGCAGTAGTAATGGCAGCAGCAAAAACAAAACAAAGCAAAACAACAACAACAAAAAAAAACTTCATTAATTTTAAAGTAGAATAAAAGTTCAATTTTGTGCATAAAAGTTAACAAAGAAAATGAGTGAATAAAATGAGCATGGAATGTCCTTCTTTTGAGATGTGCAAATGTGGTCTAGTGGAAAAAAGCAAGTCTTTCTTCTAGGAAGCTTGTGTTCTAGCCCCTAAAATGACACTTAATCATAATGTGACTGGTAGTAATCTCACTTCCCTGATATCATCCAAAACTCCTAGTCCATTAAAGGGTGATGGAGAGGGAATAATAATCACTTATACTATATGTATTATAGGATTCTTATTTAATGTTTAATATATGTTTAATATAATATGAGTTATAATTATTTTCTACACAGATTCAAGAGACATTGATACTGCATTAAAACATCACGAAACCCTAGACATCTTTGAAGTTTTTCTCCTTTTCTATTTTTCCTATATTTCTTTGTGTGTCTATGTTGTATCATGAAATAGATTACAGTGGAAATGAAATAAAGGAATGTAAAAAGTTATAATTTACTTCATGTGACCATTCTATCATAAAAGCTGAGTTTCAAAAGTCTTTAGAGATCTTATCTATTTCTTTTATAATTGAGGAAACAGAGTCTAATATACTAAATGACTAACCCATGTCTAACTCACAGTAAATAGGAACCAAGTTCAGATCAGCTATTTTTTCACTGTTCCACACTTCTTATCAGATCCTTGTGAGTTATGATGCAAAAATAGTTTGTTTATTTTGTAATAATCTCTTTACTAGTAAACTTTAATACCTCAAAGTTATGAATGGTTTCTAATTTCCAATTTCAATGATGTTTTTTGGTTCTCATCTTTCCTTATCTACCTATTATTTTTTACTCTATTGACTGCTCCTTCCTTTTGGATGTCAGTCTACCTAGGATTCTGTGATATGTCTGAGGTTGTCCTCCTACCAGGCTGTTTGCAGCCTCAGTTAGAGTTTTAACAAAATCAGAAGAGACGAGAGGACAATGATGAAATATGTTGTAGAGATAGAATCAAGATTTTGGCAACTGATAGGATATGAAAAGTTAAAAAGAGTGAAGATTTGAAGATGACTGGGGTTGTCAATCTTGGGAATGAAAAGGATAGTATACTTGGGGAAAATGGGTAAATGAGAATGGGAGGATTCTAAAATGAGGGGAAATTAGTTCCACTTGAGGTATCTTTTGTTTGAATTACAACACTATCCTAATTAGTTTCTCTGCCTCCAATTCTCCCTATCAGAGTTTACCTTCAAAATAGTTCTCCGATTTACTGAAATCACAAGTCTGACCATGTCAGATATGCTTTAAAAGCTCTCAGGATAAAAAAAAAAAAAAAAAAAAAAAAACGCTCAGGATTCCCTCTAGCATCTAGAGTAAAAGAAAAAACGCTTTTGTTTGGAATTTAAATGATTACATATCCAAGATACAATTTACTTTTCTATACTTATTTCATATTACCAACTACCCTGCCCCTCACTAATACATACATACTACATTCTAATAAAATTTTATTTTATGTACTCCATATATAACTCAACTCTTTGTGAACTTGGAACATTTTTCCTCCTAATTTCTGTCTTTAGGAATCTCAGTTTATGTCTTCTCTTTCAGAAAGCCTTTATTGATCTTCTCATTTGTTAGCATTGGCTACTTTCCCTCAATTACTCTGTGCATATATTTTCAACTATATGTTTATATGCAATTCCTCCCAGTAGAATTGTTGAATAGTTCTTACAGGCAGCACTACTTCATTTTTTTTTTTTTTACATTTTATAACTTGCAACTAGAATAGTGCCCAGTAAAATGTATACCTGCAATAAGTGGTTATGAAATTGAGTTAAATTAAATCTACATATTATAGCCCCAAAGTATCTCAATTTTTTGGATCTAATTAGTCCAAACCTAGGACTTTTTCTTAAGTCAATATTCATGATATTTTGGATTCTTTTTAGTTTGTGCTGATTTAAAATATACTTTACATATATATACCATCAAAGATGCTAAAATCATAAAAATACCAATTCTTTTAGTCAAATAAACCAGAAACCTGGTTTCATCTGACTCATTCATGCCATTTGTGGGCTTAGCTAAATATCGGTGCTTTATAGGAAACCTTCAAATAGAAAAAGCTCAGTTGAATGTTTTTATTATGCCTTTAAAATATCCATTTAATACTTTATAACAGTTATGCCTGGAACTGCATTTTCAAATTAACCCTCCATATCTCAAGTCATTTACAATTCTAAATACCATACCTTTTGTCTCCAATTTTCAGCTTACTTAATTTGAATGCATTTGGGAATTTAATAAAGTAATTAATGAACTTTCCAAAGTACAAATATAGTTGAAGATAAAATTGAGATGGTACCAAAGTTTACATTAACTCATTAGATTCCTTCTTTTATTAATATGAAAGGGTATGAGGAAGAAACTGCTCATGCTAAGAACATTGAACTATTTGATTTTTATGATCCATAGATCCTTACAGAAATAAGTACTTTAGAATTATAAAGGATCTCAGAGATCATCAAATTTAATCCATAATTCCCTTCACAAGAGCCCTTGTAAATGGTTTACCTAGCTTTATTTGAAGGATAGTAATAGGGAATTCACTAAATTCAATCTTTTGGATAGTACTACTTGTTTAGATATTTATTCTGTTCTGATCATCTCTACAATTTCCACCCATTATCTTTAATTCTACTTTTTAGATCCAAACAGAACAAATCTAACTCCTATGATACATGATAATCCTTGAAACATCAGAAGAGAGCTAGCATGTTTTACCCCAAAATCTGCTCTTTTCTAAGCAAAACATTTCCAGTTTTTCTGATTTTAACAGGTCTGCTCTTTTTCTATCGTACTCAGCTTCTTTTGGATATACGCTAGTTAGTTAATGTACTTTCCTATAATGTGATATCTTGAATTAAACAGAATATTGTAAATGTAGTCTTAAGTAGGGCAGAATTCATAGGTCACATAATATCTTTGGATTTGGGTACTAATCCTTTCTTAATAGAAACTAAACTTGGATTAGCTTGATTATTGTCACAGATTGATTCATATTCTGTTTATAATTTGTTAAGGCCATCCAGGCTTTATTATTCAAGATATCTAACTATGCTTTCTTTCTTTCAACTCTACACAAAATGCAGTTGATATTTTGAAAAGAAAGAATGCAACAAATATTTTTAGATGCCTGCTATATGCTATGCACTTTATAAATATCTCATTTGCTTCTCACAAGACTAGGAAGTAGGTGCTATCATTGTTCTCATTTTATAGTTGAGGAAACTGAGGCAAACTGAGATCAAGTGCCTAACACACAGTCATGCAGCTAGTAAGTGTCTAAGACCAGATTTGAACTCAGATCTTCTGGCTTCTGGCCTAGCCTAGACCACCTTACCTGTTTTAGACTTCAGAAGCTGTTGTGATTGAAGAATTTATTACCTGATCAACTCTGATGAATGTGCTCTTTCCAACAATGAAATGATTCAGACCAATTACAATAGACTTGTGATGGTGAGAACAAGTCTGCACCCAGACAGATAACAAGGGGGACTAAATATGGATCACAACATATTTTCACTCCTTTTGTTCTGTTTGCTTGCTAATTATTTCTTTCTCATTCTCCCCCTCCATTTTGATCTGATTTTTCTTGTGCAGCATGATAAATGTGGAAACATTTAGAAAATAATTTAATATGTTTAAAATATATTGGGTTATAGGAGTAGAGTCAAGACAGGAAGCTATTTGAGCTCTCCCAGTTTCCCTCAAAAACCCAGTTTCCTTTGTTTTAAGAAAACAAGGCTCTGAACAGAATCTGATGAGATGAAACCACTCTGCAGCTCAAGATAGAATGGAAAAACTTCAATAAAGATCCATCTCACTGGGGTGAAAAGGGTGTTCAGCTCAACTCAGACAGACTCTGGGAAAGCCCTTGAGAGAGTCTTAATCACAACAAATCAGCAACTAAGACCCTCAGTGCTAGCTCAATAGAGGAGCACAGCAGGGGAACAGCTTCCAATCCTAGCTCAGAAGGCAAACTCTGGGCTGTTTCCTGAAAAGAGGAGGCAAAACTACTCTCTGCAAACACAAGGGGGTGCTGTGCTCAAAACCAAGACTCAGAACTGCACAAAAAGCTTGGGACAGCAACCCCTTTACCTAAGGGGAAGAGCTGCACTTTAAAAGTAAAACATAGGAAATAACAAAAGAAAAGGAAAGAAAATGAGTCATAAACAGAAAAGAATCTTAACCTTAGAAAGTTACTGTGGTGACAGGGCAGACTGAAACACAAAGGCAGAAGAGGACATAGTGTCCATAGAGGAGATCTCAAAGAGTGGTATGATTTGGTGTCCAGCCCAAAAAAGCTTCTTGGAAGTGCTTATAAAAGCTGTTAAAAGACAAATAAGAGGAGAAAAAAAATGAAAAAGGAAATGAGAGGTTTTCATGAGAGAATGAACAGCTTGGAAAAGGAAAAAAATATTATCTGAAAACAGTTAACTCCTTAAACAGTAAAATGAACCAAATGGGGGGAAAAAGAGAGATGCAAAAGCTAATTGAAGAAAATCACACATTAAAAAGTAGAACAGAACAAATAGAAGCTAATGACTCTGAGACAGTAGGAATCAAACAAATTAAAAAGAATGAAAAAATAAAACAAATATAAAAAATAAAATAAAAAATAAAACAAAATGTAAAATACCTCATTGACAAAATAGCCAACCTGAAAAATAGATCCAGAAGGGACAATTTAAAAATCATTGGCCTATCATTTGGCTAGGACCAAAAAAAAATATTGGACAGCATTCTATAAGAGATCAATAAGGAAAATTGCCTGGATATTCTAGAAATCGAGGGGGAAATACTGACTCCATCCACCTTTAGAAAGAGATTCCACAAGGTAAACCTAAAGGAACATTGTGGAGAAACATCAAAACTACAATCTCAAAAAAAAAAAAAAAAAAAAAAAAAGTATTTCAAGAAATGATTGAATGTCTCTTACTTCATTGGAAGTTCCATCATTTCTCATGAAAAAGGATGCTGAATCTCCCTAGGCAGATAATTCTTGGTTGTAACTCCTGGTCCTTTGTCTTCCAGAATATCATATTACAGGTCCCCCAGTCCTTTATTGTAGAAGTTTCCAGATTGTAGGTAATACTGAATGTTGCTCCTTGATATTTGAATTGTTTTTGTCTGGTAGCTTGCAATATATATACATATATATGTATATATATATGTATATATGTATGTATATATATATATATATATATATATATATATATATATATATATATATATATATATATATATATATATATACATAAAATTTAAAAGTTAAATTGTTTATATCTCTAGATTGGAAGGTGATATATGTAACTCCTGAGAACTGTAACTATCTTTGGGTCAGACAGAGGAGGGCATCATATGGACTGAGGATGTGGTTATGAATGGGCACTGAAGTAATGACATCAAAGACATTAAGGGTGGAAAAAAGCTGTACTGAAAAAAAGGAAAGGGGAGGTATAATGAAAAAGTAATGCTCATGAAGAAGTGCAAAAGATCTATTACAATGGAGTGAAATAAGAGAGGGAGCTGAGCATTGTCTGAAGCTTCATTCCATCAGTTTAGGCTTTAAGAGGGAATAACTTAATCATTCAGTTGGATATAGAAATTTATTTAATTCTATAAAGAAGTAGGAGGGGGAAAAAGGAAAAGAAAAGGAAGGGACAGAATAAAAGTAAGGCAGAAACACTAGGAAAAAAAGGAAGAGAAGTAGGCAGGGATAGCAGAGAAAATAGTGGGTAGGGTGGGTAAAAGATACATTACTAAGTATATGGAAAGAGAGAACAAAAGTATATTCAAGGAGAAAATAGGATGGAAATACAGAGCTGGTAATCATAACTGTGAATGTGAATGGGATGAGCTCTCCCATAAAATGGAAGCAAATGGAAGAGTTGATTAAAAAACAGAATCCTACAATATATTTATGAGAAACACATTTGTTACAGACATACAGTGTAAGGTATAAGGCTGAAATAGAATTTATTATGCTTCTGCTGAAGTAAAAAAACAAGCAGGGGTAGCAATTCTGATATCAAATACAGCAAAAGTAAATAGATCTTTATAAAAGATCTAAAGAAGAGAAGTAAATCTTGATAAAGAGGACTGTAAATGGGCCAGGGAAAGATAGACTAAAAACCAATTGGTAATTAAATAACCTAATTCTAAAGAATGAGTAAGTCAAACAACTCCAAAAGCAATCCATAATTTTATTCAGGAAAATGACAATTATAAAGCAACATACCAATCTATGTGATGCAACCAAAGCAGGGCTTAGGGGAAATTTTATATCTCTAAATAGCTACATGAATAAAATAGAGAACGAGGAAATCAATGCATTAGGCATGCAGCTAAAAAAGCTAGAAAAAGATCAAATTAACTCTCCAAATTAAGTATCAAATTTGAAATTCTGAAACTCAAATTAGAGATTAATAAAACAGAAACTAAGAAAACTATTGAAGTAATAAAGCTAAGAGTTGTTTTTATGAAAAAAAAATAAAGCTTTGGCTAATTAGATCAGAAAAAGGAAAGGGAAAAACCAAATCACCAGTATCAAAAATGAAAAGGGTGAACTTAACATTAATGAGAACAAAATTTAAACAACAATTAGGAATTATTTTGCACAACTTATGACAGCAAATCATATAATTTAACTAAAGTAGAAAAATATTTACAAAAACATAAATTGCCCAAATTAACAGAAGAGGAAATAAATTACTTAAATAGTCCCATTTTAGAAAAAAAAAAAAGTTATTAAACTATACTCCCTAAGAAAAAATCTCTGGGGCCATCTGGATTCACAAGTGAATTCTACCAAACATTTAAAGAACAATTAATTCTGAAACCAAAATTTTAGGCTATAAATTAAAACCCCACAAATAATGAGCATTTCAATGTATTACTGATGAAGCCCATTCAGCAAGAGATAAAAAGAGAAATTCTATTGAAAATTACTGTAGACAAAATAAAATATTTGGGGTCTACCTGCCAAGATAAACCCAAGAAGTATATGAGCACAATTACAAAACACTTGTCACACAAATAAAGTCAGATCTAAAAAAAAATCGGAAAAATATCAATTGCTCATGAGTTGGCTGAGCTAATAAAATAAAAATGACAGTTCTGCCAAAATTGATCTACTTGCTTTGTGCCATACCAATCAAACTGACAAAATATTATTTTCAAAATAGAAAAATAAAAATACAATAAAAAAATAAAATACAATAAAATGTCAAGAATGTCAAGGGAATTAATGGAAAAAAATACAAAGGATGGTGGCTTAGCAGTAGCAAACCTAAAACTATATTATAAAGCAATAGTCATCAAAACCATTTGGTACTGACTAAGAAATAGAGTGGTGAATCCATAGAATAGATTAGATACACACAACACAATATTCAAGGCTGATCATCTATTATTTGGTAAACCCCCAAACTCTAGTTTCTGGAATAAAAACTCAGTATTTGATAAAAATTGCTGAGAAAATTGGAAAATAATGTCAGAAACTTGACATAGACATACATGTTATACTCCACTCCAAAATAAGGTAAAACTGGGTAAATGATTTGGACATAAATGATGATACCATAAACAAATTAGGAGAACATGGGATAATTTTCCTATTAGGTCTTTAGAGAAGGGAGGAATTTATGACCAAAGAAGAACTAGAGAAAATCATGAAAGACAAAATGGACAACTTTTTAAATTAAAAAGGTTTAACACAAACAAAAGCAACAGAAACAAAATTAAAAGAGAAGTACAAAGCTAGGGAAAAAATTAGTGTTTCTGATAAAGGTCTCATTTCTAAAATATATAAAGAACAGTGTCAAATTTATAATACAAGTAATTCCCAATTGATAAATGGTCAAAAGATATGAAGACAATTTTTAGATGTTGAAATTAAAGCCATATACAGTTGTAGGAAAAAATGCTCTAAATCACTCTTGATTAGAGAAATGCAAATTAAAACAACTCAGGTATCACTTCATACCTGTCAGATTGGCTAAAATGACAGGAAAAGATAATGATAAATGTTAGAAGGGATGTGGGAAACTGGGACACTAATGCATTGTTGGTGAAGTTGTGAAATGATCCAACCACTCTGAAGAGCAATTTGCAACTTTGTCCTAAGTGTTATAAAACTCTGCATACCCTTTCACTCAGAAGTGCCATTATTAAGCAAGGAAATCATAAATGAGGGAAAAAGAATCCACTTATGCTGAAATGTTTATAATAGCTCTTTTTTTGGTAGCAAAGAATTGCAAAATTAGTAGATGTCCATCAACTGGGGAATAGCTGAACAAATTATGGTATATAAAGGTAATGGAATATTATAGTTGTAAAACATGATAAACAAGCTGACTTTAGAAAGGCCTGGAAAGATTTACATGAACTGATGCTGAGCAAAATAAGCAGAACCAGGAATACATTGTTCATAATAACAGCAAGAAAGTGTGATGATCAACTATACAAGACTTGGTCCTTCTCAGTGGTATAGAATTTGGACAGAAAATGCTATCTGCATTCAGAAAAGGAAGTAAGGATGCTGAATGTAAATCAACACATGCTATGTTCACTTTTTTTTTTTCTGTTTTTTCTATCTCTTCCATGGTTTTTCCTTTCTAGTCTGATTTTTCTTTCCCAACATTATTCATAAATCAATGTGCATTAATATAAATAAATTTACTAGGAGAAAAAATAAATTAAAAAAATTTTTTTAAAAATGGTCCCTTCTCGCCAAGAACAACATTTTTGTTCATATCCAACATTTGTAATCTCTTTATCTATTCCAAACTCTCTTGTATATTCCGGGACCTTGTACCACAATCAGATATAACCATTAGAGTAATTTTCTGTCTCTGTCTTTGTTTCTGTCTCTCTGTCAGTTTTTTTTACTATCTTTTTCTGTCTCTGTCTCCATCTCTTTTTGTCTCTGTGTGTGTATGTGTCACTTTATTTCTGTCTCATTGTCTTCAATTCTTTGTCTCTGTATATCTTTATGTCACTCTTTTTTTTTCGTCTTTCTCTGTCCCTATCTCTCTGTGATCTCTGTCTCTGTCTCTGTTTACCTCTCTCTTTCTTCTACTTGATTGTTCACTGTAAAGGTTCAGCTCAAAATGAAATCAAAGGCAAATCAAAATTACTTGTGGTCCCTACAGTTCCCATGTTTGTCATCTATTCATACAAAGTGGCATGGGACATAATTTAAAAAAAATAAATAAATAAAAGCCTCCTTGTTAATTCTGCAAAAGATCCCCTTCATGTCCCATGTTCTGAGTTTGCTGATGCATGAAATAGGAATTGCCTGAAGATTCTTATCCTCTTTCCCTGCTGGCTGAAACAGGTACCTATCATTATCTATGAATGTTTTCAAATATTCTATTAAATACCCCATAAGACTTGTCACTATAAATCAATGACATCCCCCTCTTTTACTCCTCTCTTTTTTTACTGTCAAGAGACACCCTGTTTTCCAGAGCTAACAGGGTTTTATGAGAAATAAAATATCTGTCTGTCAATCCTGAAAACAAATGACCAAAGAGACACAGAGGTTTTGCAACTGCTATTAACTCTAAAAAAAAAAAAAAAAATCAAAGTGCTCACATAGGTTAGAATAACCATTGTTAATTCTCAAAAATAAAATAGAGATAAAACCAAAAAAAAAAAAAAAAAATTTACAATGGTCAGAAGTAAGAAGCTTTCTCCATTGGAAAAAGGAAACTGGATGCTTGTGTTGGCTACATTGAAGAAATTCTATAATTGCAGTTCAAATAAACTGAGTTCAAATCCAACCTCAGCTATTCACTAATTACAAGAACCTAGGAAAATAAATTGCCACAATCTATTTATGGGGCAAATAATGTGGTTTCTCAGAAACTATCTGCTAAATTATGTGAAGACTTAGGCCTCAGTTTCAATTTCCTAGAAATCATGTGACCTTGAAGAAACAACATTTTTTGTATAGTTACATAGTTATTTCATTTCTAGTCATCCATTTATCACCTCGCCCTTCCATAAAAGGGAAATGTAACTGCAAGAGGCAATCTAGGATAAAAAAATAAAATAAAATCTTTGCATAAAAGGATTTTTGGGAGGAGTTGGGTAGTGTTTGCTTATTTAATTGAGCTCTCCTGGGAAATCATCCTTCTCCTTCTGGACTTCCCAGAGGTAAAGACTTTCCATTTCTCATGAGATTCTAATAAAGCCTTTTTACCTTCACTTTGAGAGAACTCCAAGTAATCATTTTGGGTTAAGGTCTTTGTACCCCACACAATCTATATTTTCCACATCTGTCAAGTGAAAATAATAACAGTATCTATCTTGATGAGTTGTTATGAAAAATCAAAATGAAATATTTGTCAAGCACTTAGCACAGTGCTTGGCACATAGTACATGCTATATAAATGTTAAATATTTGATATTATCAATCTCTCCAATTTAATTATTTCAAGTGTTAAATGAAGGGGAGAAGAAAATGGGATTCTCATCTTTTATTTTAATTAATTTTAAATTTAATTAATTTAATCTTTGAAATTCTCTTTATCTCTAAAAATACATTTATGGCTAACCTGTGTATAAAGTTAACTCCGGTAAATTAAAAGGATCAACATGCATTAATTCATTGGGTTTTCTTCCAGATAATTATCAATGCTTAGTATCTCCTTGATGTATCAACTCATTAAATCACTCCCATCTCCCAAATGAATAGTTGAATTTACTTCAGTTAACTCTTCATCAGAAACTGTTTTATTCTTAAAATGACACATTTACAAAGAGGATTTTATTAGGATCTAATTTAATCCTATAATCTAATTATTAGATGTACCAAAACACTGAAGAAGGTTCTTAGGCTCTTTATACATGATAGCAAAGCAACTACTTAATAAAACTAAGTATCACTTCACCCACACATTTATCAAATATCTAGTTTTATGTTTCAATTGACTAAGAGATGATGATCAAAAAGTTTGGTTACTGTGTTGCATACAGTCTTAAAATGGTAGGCTTTTAACCTTTACCAGTACCTTTAATTTTCTTAATAGCCGATATTAAGTGTTAAACTTGTCAAAGCTTTCTTTGAACTGCTACCAACTATCTTTGTTTCATTAGCTACAAAGATTAGTCACTTACCCATATTCCAGCTTTTTATTTTAACATCCTTAATGGAACCTACGTAATTGGAAACAGAAAATAATCATCAATGATATAACACATCCTCATTTGTTATATGGAGGGAACAAATATAGAGATGATTGCATATTACAATGACAGGGCTTTTCCAATGAGAAAATTACCTGCTGGACTCCACAAGCTGTGTGAAGTAATGATGAATATTTTCAGACACACCTTAGAATTACCATGCCCTAATTTATTTTGTTTTGATATATACATGGAAGAAAATTATTTTCCTAAAGGTTTTGGAGGTTCAGAGTATTTTGAATTATGTTTTTGTTTAAGAAGTGGGTGAGTATATAAGAACATTGTGATAGCATGAGTCATTCAATTATTTTTCAGTGTTGATTTTTATAGGTGTATTCACTGATTGAGTTTAAAGTCAACCATTAAAATAGAATGTGGAAATGGCATCTTAAAACAAGGCTTTCAATTTTGCAAGTCGTTGGCTTGTTATATTTCTGACTAATAAACATCAAGAAATAAATCATTTTTTCCCCTTCAAAAAGCTCCAGGTCTAATCTACAGTTCTGTAATGCTTACTGGAAATTATAAAACTAATGAATTGATGATTATAAAGAGAAATTGACTTTTGATGGGTGGCAGAGTCAGGAGTTTTTAATTATAAATTAGCCTCTTCTTTAACATCATTGGAGAAAAAAATGCAAATAGCCTCTAAAAGAATCACCATACTAAACAAAGGACTTGGAGAATTTTGTCAGCTGTGTAGTTAATAATAGAATGTGATTTAAATACTATTGTTGTTTCTAGTAGAGTGTGGAATCAGTGCCAAATTGCATTTTCCATCCCTTTTTAAGGTCTAGATTCTTTCACTCATTTCAGCACTATAAATCAAAGACATATGGAATGCACACTCAATTTGTTTTGATTGATTTTAATCTGTTTCACAAATGAAATAACTGAGAACTCTGAAATACCCTTTGTACACTCAATATAGTCACTTCCTCTCATTCAGCCAGTTTTACCATTAGAACTGAAATGAATTTTTTTCCTGGTCATTTCAATTAAACTGGCTGGTATCCAGATAGCAACCAGGCAATTCAATCAAAATCATCAATTCAGCTATGTTTCAAATGTGATTAATTCTATAATGAAAGAAGGAAAACTTAATTTTAACAAAAAGGATGCAAAGAAGGATAGGATTTACTATTTTATTGACTAGAGTGAAAAAATCTGCTATCAATTAGTTGAAAATTATAAATTTATTAGCACAATAGTGGTCTTGGGTTCATTTATGTGAATCCCTTTGCTTATTGAGTTTTGACACAGAAACACCCAACTCTGGAAAGTCAAAATGTAACAGTTTAACAATGTTTTGAAATAGGCCTGAATATTTCTGGGAAGGAAGGGGAAGCCAGAAAAAAAAAAAAAAAAAAAAAAAAAAAAAAGGATTCTGTCTTAAGAGACAAAGAAAAGTGTAGGAACAAATTGGGCCATTAATAAAGCATACTCTGGAATTAAAAAGCAAAACAATACAAAATCCCATAATTTTATAACTCATCAAATAACAAAAATGTTTTCTCTACCTCAATCTAATTAACATCAATTGAAAAAAAAAAAGCCACAATGGTCATGTCCTGGAAAAATATGTCACTTTTTCCTGAGTCTCTCACATCTGTCACAATATCTGTCAGATATTGCTTAGTATGTTTACTTATTGGTTCACTGAAATTAGAGTTTGTCATTGCACTGATCAGAATTTCTAAGTCTTTTCAAGTTGTTAGTCTTTTTAATGTTTTTATTACATTCTTATGTAATTCTTATTCTATTCTTATGTCTCTGTTCACTTTAAATCTATTTATATAATTCTTCACAAGTTTCTCTGAAATCATCTAACCCATAAATGTTTAAGTGTTGCTATATGCACTATTATGTGCTATGCTCTAAGCGAAGCTTTAGGGATGCAAAAAAAAGCCCAGAATTGTTCTTGTCCTCAAGAAACTTGACATTTGATGCAAAAGGCAACATATAAACAAATATATAGAAATTAAGCTATATTACAGGATAAGTAGAAAATATTTAAAAGAGGGAAAGAATTAAAATTAAGGGATTGAAGAAGACTTCCTTTAGAAGGGAGGATTTTAATAGGAACTTGAAAAGAGCCAGGGAGGTCAATAGTTGGTGTTGGGAACAGCCATAGAGATGCCAGAAGTAAAACAAGAAGGGCTGAAATT
The DNA here is from genome assembly GCF_048593235.1 of Sminthopsis crassicaudata. Classification (NCBI taxonomy): domain Eukaryota; kingdom Metazoa; phylum Chordata; class Mammalia; order Dasyuromorphia; family Dasyuridae; genus Sminthopsis; species Sminthopsis crassicaudata. Next base: position 232,280,479 of record NC_133619.1, read on the forward strand.
GCCCCCTTCGTCATTTGTTAGAGCATAATATGATTCTGTTACATTTATACACTTTTGCACTTATTTATCATAATTCATTTAACCATTTCCAAATTCATTTCTAGTTCTTTTCCATCACAAAAGAACTTCTATAACATATACATATTATACATTACAGATACACACACAGAGACACACACACACACACATATAATTTAACCTTTAGATTTTTAATCACTTTTAGGCTATAGTCAGTTATTATGTTATGCAGGAAAAGAATATGCATAGTTCAGAAACTTTTGAGATATAGTTTAAAATTTCTTTCCAAAATACTAGATAATTCACAACTTTACCAATGTACATTAATATATCAATTTTTCCTACAAAATATACATTTGTCATTTTTTTCTTTTTTTTTTCCTCTCTCTCTCTCTCTCTCTCTCTCTCTCTCTCTCTCTCTCTCTCTCTCTCTCTCTCTCTTTCTCTTTTCTTTTTTTACTTTGCTGTGCTGCTGTGTAAGGGGTAGAACCTCATACTTGTTTTAATTTTAAATTCTCTAATGATTAGTGTTTTTAATTTTTTTATTAACAGTATTGATTTCTTCTTTAGAAAACATTCTGTTCACTCATTGACTATTGATCAGATGGGGAATAGATCTTACTCTTATAAATTTTGAATAAATTAAATCTTTCTGTGTGTGTGTGTGTGTGTGTGTGTGTGTGTGTGTGTGTGTGTGTGTTAGAAATAAGATATTTCTAGGGATATCTTCTGCAAAGATCTTTTCTAGTTACTCACTTCTCTTCTAATTTTAGCTGGATAGTTATTATTTGTGCAAAAAGAAATAAATTTTAGATAATTAATTGCCTGTTACTCTCCTTCCCCTCTTCTTTTCTCTCTTAGTAGGATTCCAATTAAAGGTTCATACTTTCTTCTTTTTTCTTTTCTTTTTTTCAACACCCTCTTCCAATTCATCTTCATTAGTTAGGGTTTATTTTGCTTATATCTAACCATTCCCTGATTTTTTCCATGTTCTTAGTCTTTCTCTCCTTTCACCACCCTCTTATTTTACTCATTGAATACATAACCTAATTAATGGGTGAAATAACAAGCAAACAAATATGTACAAACATGTTAAATACAAAATATGTAGGAAATAATGAGTAGAAGGAAGGCAGTGTTGAAGGTAGAATTTTAGTTGGGATTTGAAGGAACCCAATGATGCTATCAGAGAGAGATGAAGAGGAAGAATATTTCAGATAAGAGAGGGAGCAAGAGAAAATATCCAGTGCCAAGAGATGAAGTATCTTGTTTGTCAAATAGAAAGGAGGTCAGTGTCACTTCATTGAAGAATGCGTGGGGGAAGACATTGTGACAAATGAGTATAAAATATTATAGGGAAAATGTCTGAGCTTCACTTTGTGATTTGTATAACTAGATAAGTACTAGGGATGCAGTACTGGTTCTATACAACATTGCTTGCCCCATATACAGATATTGTAAGAATGAGACATATCTGAAAAAAAAGAATAATGAGAGGCAAAATATATGAAGCCAATAATCTGG